>NC_084599.1:24182124-24482124 GCF_033807715.1 Cololabis saira
CCACTTGAGTCGACTAATTGCTTGCAGCTGAATGTTCTAATTGAGCCACAACAGTCCTAAGGTTATTTTCATAAAATCATTGTGCTCATGATCATAATATGCCAGCTAGATATAAAAACAAGATGGAGTGCCAACAGAATCAATCAAACCCAATGAAGCCAAAATCTAATTCTCCACACTTCAGGAAAACATTCATTTTGGATGTTTAAAAGTGAACGTCATTTTCCACACAACTACTAATGTGATTTTTACTTTTTTTCCCCCGTATACTTAAATTTGCAAATAAGAATAATTGAGGTAATAAATAATTGCAGCTCCTCGAGCCTTAATTGATATAGGCTGCACAGTCGGAAGTTCTGTTTTCTTCTGTCTACAGAGAATTCAGCGGACTGCTCCACATAAGGAGAATTTCAGCTGGGTCAGCCACAGCAGGAGCCAGCGTACAGGGCCGAGTCTTGACTCCAGAAGAAGTGAGGGGGTAAGACCGCATAGCAAACAAACACTGCATTCCAAGAAGGCAAAATCTCCACATTTCTCATTTGAGGAGAACTAGATTTGGTGGCATGGGCATTCTTGCATTACATTTGCTCCCTATTTAGGCCTGCTCTTGTAAATAAATGGGCAGGAGAAAGATGACTACTAATTAGTCCCAAATGCAATCTTGTCAAGATGTCGCTGAGTTCATTTTCTTGATTGTGTATTTGCTTTACTTTTATGGTTCCGACTACATAACAAAATTTAATCTGTGGCTTATACTCACTTAAATGATAACTTCTGTGTCTGCTCTCACAGTTCCAACGCGGATGTGCTACACAAACTTGCTCAGTCAAAAGAAAAATCAAAAACCTCCAATGACACTTTTTCAAAAATACATGCCAATCATCTTGCAAAGCTTCTGTGTGGTATCGGAGGTAAACTCTTGTGCTCACTCACCTGAGAGACACATCTTATCAAAGATTTTTCCTCTTTGAAAGCTATACTAGAATACAATAGATCTAAATGCTAAAAATGCCTTCAAAATAACATTTGAACCACGCCTTTGGTAGTGTTGTAACCAAATTTAAGTCGTCTTTCAGAGACACGATGGGATTGTGCGACTCGGTGGACTGTTTTTGCAAGGCTGAGGGCAGTGTAACGCTTCAGGCTGCCAGCAGCGTAAGCAGGGATCGGCTGGACTGCAGCCTTTCAAGACCAGACACTGGGAGTCAGCTATCTGACTTCATCAAATAGGACTTGACAATAACTCCTCTCCTGAATACAAGGGCTCGTCTCTTTTATTTCTTTCTCCTTTTTTTTCTTTTTGTTTATTTCCCAGGGCGGCTTGTCAGAGTTTCTGACGGCCTCATACCAGCCAATATCTCTCTCTGTGGCAGTCATATGTCATTCTATCTTGCGCTCTCTGGCTCTACTGGCATCTGTGTGACAACTGGTCATGTATTAAGTCTCACACAGCATACAGTGCTGCTGGTGAAACCCTACCATGCTCGTATCTGCAAGTCCAACCATCCCCGATGGTTTGTCATGCACTCTAAATCAAACTCTGCAATTCAGAAAAAAAAAAAAATCTTTGAAGTCAGTTATTGATCAGCACTGAACTTTCAAAATGAGAATTATATTAAAAGAAAAGAAAGTGCCATAAAAATTGAACAAAGTGTTCGAGAGATGAACAAATCATAGCCATGTTAATGACATGAATTACTTAACGGCCTACAGTGTCAATAAAACGGTGCAATGTTGTACCTAATTCCTTTTCTGAAATTGATCTGCTAATAAGTAGCCTGCGCCATCTAGGAATGTTATGGCTCTCTTAGTGGTGTTATCTGATGTCTCCAGGCTCCAGATTCTGAACTTAGGTCATCTACAAATTAAATTTTACTTTTGCAACTTTAAATTGACAAAAAGTAGAAATAGCAACATGAACTGGATTTAATGATAAGAGTCTGTCTGATGTGGTACTGCAGAGCAGATGGACATTGAGACATTAATTTCCACTATCCTCGCAATAGATTAAACGCCTGTAACCATGGCAATAGCAGACAGAGGTGGTGACAGCTAAAGATGCAAAAGGCTCAGTGAATATAAAAGCCAAGACTAAAGTCAGACCAAAATGTAACTGATGTAAATTAGATTATGACTAAATTAGTTTTAGCGTTTGTTCGATAGATCTAAGAAAAATCCCCTTCGCAAGACTTGACTGAAGCTAATACACATTTGTGTCATAAGTATAAAGCTAAATCTACATCAGGTGCAACTGTAAAGTTACCACTGTCGGTGTGGAAGCATCTTTGAGTCAGTCCTGCCTTTAATCTTGCCAACAGGAAGTATCAAAGAGCTGATGCAGAAGCTCAGCATGCTGAAAATAAGAAAATGCCAGAAATGGGAGAAGCGGGAATGTCACACTTGTAATATCAAACTATAAAAAATGATCCATTACAATTCCTGCCCTCCAACATTAAAGTCAAAGTAAATTACTTCTGCATTACTTGCATCAGTTGACATTACTACTACTATTAAAGTAGGACAATGAAAAGATTATTATTATGTTTATTATTATCATTATTATGTAGGCCTGTACGAAATATAGTACAAAACACTTTTATTCGGTTCTTTTTTGCATGCACACAAATAAAGACACACATTAAATAGATTATGCTGAGACCAAACAGCTCAGCTTCAGTAATAAGAAAAATAAAGCTAACACTGATAGACTAATGTAATTATATTTAATCTAGAGAGCACATTTGTATCACACTGTAGAAATCAGCAGAAATAACAACAGACAGAGGAATTACCTCTTCTAATCCAGATAAGATCTGCATTTTGTCAACGCCGTCGCATAAATTTAGCTCTTTGTTTTGGAGAATGAAAAGTTCAGTTGTTATGTTAATATTTTGAATAGATGTCGACTCTGAGATTACCGCCACACTCTTTTGACTATGTTTTCTTTTAAATGCTCTCTCTGCACTTTTTCACGTCCTAAGATCAAAAGAAGTTTCTAATTCCTTTTTGTTCAGGTTCACATGACTCATTGTTGGCGCTAATATTAATGTCTTGTGGGCAATCAGTGCCGACAGGAAACGGCTGCCTTTTGTTTCTCACTCATGCTTACATTCAATTTTGCTATTTCTTGATGCTGTCATTTGTGACAGAAGCCCTGCTAATTTCCTTGGTGCAGGATTTCACTTCAAAGCCAAGTGATACAGAGATTTATTATTTTATACACAGGAAAAATGCAAGTGTATGGGAAGCAACCAGACAAAATGAAATGGTCAGCAGCGATCTACAACTGCTCAACCGTTACCATTCCCTGTCAATTACTTCCTCGGGGTTCTGAAACTCATTTTGGCGTGACTGGTTTGACACTGCACAGACATGTCTGCAGCTTTACCTTTGCGACATGATCTTGTAGGCGTCTGGAAGATAGCAGTTGATGTTCTCCATCTGGAAGGGGTCAGCGTCGCATATTTTGTCATCTGTTCGGCCATAGTTAGCACTTTCGATCATTATGACATCACTTCCTGGGCACCGTAGATCAATGGGGTAACCCTCACAAGACAGCTCTCTCCGTACTAAGCCAAACGGCAGGGCGGCTCGACTGAACCCTGAGGGAGAGGAGGAAACGGAGAAGGTGCTCTATTAGTGCAAATCCAAGGGAAATGTGCAGCTGCGATAACAAAGAAGATGCAGTAAAAGGCAGAGGTTAGATACCCAAAGGAAACAGTACTATGGATGCTTGTGTTTTATTCAAAAGAATAACACTTTTCATAAATAAAAGTCATGAATCAATGGAAAAATAAACCTGGCTTAAGAGTGGACATTTTATTGCAACACTCTGTTTCTGTACAAATTGCAAAAGTGTCATCTAATTCACTTTGTAGGTGATAATGTAAAGGAGGACTATTGGGAGGCTGGAAGAAAAGGAACAGGAGCATGCAGTTGGAACTCAACAATGTGGCTCTGGGAACATGAGCAATTCCAACTACACGGATAAAGTATACACATTCACACATGTCTCGGTAAGAGCAGCTTTCCAAAGCTGTGCCAAATATTAAGAAAATGTGGCAGGAACTTTTGCAAGACTGCTGGCTGCTCCTGTGTTGGCGTCTTTGTGTATTAACGACCGGTTTCCTGCATCTAGTTGTAACTTTGTTGCTACTTTGAGGTCTTATATAATAATCTCGCTACCTACAACTTGTTGGATGGCTGTTGTTTCCAAATGCTCCGTCTCCCTAATGAGGCCTAGTTCACAGTCACAGGAGGAAATAAAAGGCACCCTTACTACTTCTCATGCACTAATTTGTTTGCCTCATGGACAAATTGGACTGATCCATATGTGCAGTTGTTTATAATAACAAAGGCTTTTTTTCCCCTTCTCATTTTATGTTCTGTGTGTGACGGTGGTTTACTTACAGAACCCAACTAAATTGGCCAAGAAAAACAGTTCATTTTCCTCTATCGAATGCTTCATCAATTAACTACCAATACAATTATCTTTGTCTGATTAAATGCTAAGCTACAGTGGCAGGGGATTAGCATTCTGTATTGTGCTCCTTGCCAGAAAACGCTGCTGTGGTATTTTACAAAGGAAGATAAATGTCAGTTTGCATTGCCTGATGCTCTGTTTGTGCACCAGTCAGGTGAAAGCCCGACTTCTAAGGTGCTCATTGAAAAGCTCTCGGTAAACAAAGGATATCTATATGGAGCAGGGCAGATGCTCTGGTCTATATCTGCTCTGTTGTCTAGGAGAAGCTTTTTTGTTTTTCTTCACCTTGCACTTTTTGACAGCAAACTTACTTACCGGTATGTGACCAACAGACATGAAAAAGTGAAGGTTTTAAAATCTAATAGGTTTCTGATGAATTTTATTTTTACAGAGCTTTTTTTTCTGGAGTCAAAAAGAAAAGCTGAAGGTGATAAACAATTTATCAGACATTCTGGTGGGGGAAAAAGAAAGAAGAGACTGAATGCTCAGAACAGGATTTGACAGTCAACGTTGTGCTCACGTCAATGCACTCCAGCACTGTTTAACCAAAAGATTGTAATACCACTTGTATTAACTTTAAACCTATGTAAAACATCACTCAGTGTCAAACTACTTTTTTTTTTAGCAAACCATGACATGAAAAGGCAGATGTGTAATGGAGGCTTATCTAATACTTTTTTTCCCCTCACCACTTGTCTTATCGAAAAGAAAGAGGAAGGTAGTTTTCAGAATTACAAGGCAGAAGTGGGTGGTGGGTGTTCAGTGCCACAAAATAAGTAGTAAAGGGAAGAAAATCTATCAAGCATACATTACATCTTCAAATAACTCGAAAAAAAAATGTTATTTTTTTTATATTTTGTACCTGATTCATAAACTGTTTCTGCTTAAACTGTGAGAATAAAGTCGTTCCTTTCTCGTTTTACTGAAAAGACTACACAATATAGACTTCAATTTGATGTAACTGCGACTGAGTCACTGTTACATATTTCTGGATGGGGTATATTATCTCGCGCAGAACTACTTTGTGGCTGGAAGCAATCTGTTTTTTGGCCGTGTGTAGGACCCCTGTGTTTGATCTCCATATCCACAGCCAAACCCACTGATGCTGCATGTCTCATGACCACTGTTAAAACACTTAAATCGCTCTGCAAACCCTTTGCAATTTTGCGTTTTTGGTTAAGATTTAGTGCAGTCTCACTCCTTAAAGAGGAAAACAGAAACTGGAGAAATGAGAAGATATATGCGTTCTCATAGAGACTGCTCAAAAGGTGGCAAACAAAATGTACTAACCACTTTTGCTGAAGATGCTGTATGCGTACATTTTCATGTTCAAATTTTAGGATCTCTAACAAAATTGCTTGTCCTCGAAATGCACTTTATTATTGGCCAGCTGGGTTCATGCATCATGGACCAAAAGCATGGCGGTAAACACCCTGCAAAAGCCTCTCTCCATTGATTACACCCAAGGCTGAACTATTTTCCCACCCTGGTGTCAGATGCTATTTTAGTGCAGAGGGAGATGAGTGACACAGACAAATCAATATGAGGGCCCCAGATAGTGAAGAAGAGAAATTTCAACATCTACAATACAGTCTATAATGTTTTTGATTTTGGTTCAGGTGGTTTCTGTTTGGAATGACAAACAAATGTTATGTTTCATCTATACCATCCCTAAAATACTTCAATTACTGGCAAAAATGTAGCTTGAGAGCTAAAGAAAAAAAAAAGAAAAAAGTGAATTGATACAGTAATGATAACCAGAATGTGCTCTTTGTCTGTTGCTAAGTCCTTTTACATTGTGCAATGGATGCTGTATGCATCTTCCTTCAATAAATCGTATTCATCTGTTTTCATTCAGATATGAGGAAAGCAAAACAACATCGATCATGCATTGCAATTACAACACAGTAATATGATCACTCTTAATCGGACATAAACAAATCCAATGCTTACTGACTCACTTAACTGAATAATTTCATTATTCAAATGAGCCATAAAAGTAATCATTATTTTGCTAGTGAGGTCATTAGCATAATTATTCAAGGAATACATGATCTGAAAATTATTTACTTTCCATATGGTAGCAGTAAACTATGTCAGAAATATTAATGTTGAAGTATCAACATTTCAGGGCTTAGGTTTTCTCTTGTACTCATATCAGGACGATTTGAAGGGATCATGTTACAGCATGCTACTCGGCCACTTTATCCGTGTCATTTTTGTGCATTTTAACTTTTTCTTCATGGTTCTTATAGCATTAAATCATATGCAAAGTTAGGGTTAAAGTTAAGTGCAAGGTGGCATTTCTCAAGAGATGGTGTGAATAACAAGCATAATCAGGCAAAATCTCTTGGGAGAGAGATGGATATTGTTCAAGCACTTAAATGGAGCAGTTTTTCATTCTGTGCACTATTTAAACAGAAGCAAAGAATCAAGACATGCCAAATGAAAACATTACAGTGTATGGAAAATGTGGCCATGGTAACACAGCTGAGAAATCTCTATCCTGAATTCTATTATGGCCTTGTGGACACTCTTCCTAATCAGGCGCTGTGGTCACCCTCCAACCTGGCCAACCACCTTCTCCATTACCATCACAAAATATCAGTTCAATTCTTTGTCATCAACTATGAATCATTGGACTGAGCAATAATTATGGTCATTTACACAATAGCAAAACAGAATAATGGCTATTTCTTCTTTTCAAAGACTGAAATAAGCTTGCAAGCCATGAAAAAGGTGTATATTTTGCAATGAACATATCAAAAATTAAAAAGAACTGTTTGCTTTTTAAAATATGCATAATGTATTGGCGCTTTTGACATGTGCCATTGTAAACATTTTTATAACATGCTAACTGATTTCGACCGCCACACAGGACCTCTATTTCCATGGGTTATAACACTTAATTGTGCTAATGACAAATCTCTGTTCAAAGCTTCCCTAGTTGATGTTTACTACCCTGATTGACCTTTATAATGACATTAAGTCCATACCTGATTTGGAGCTGAAGAACTGTGAGAAACAGTACATATGTAAGGTGGACTCATTATGCACTGTCTCTTTGGTGTTATAATGATTTAATTCATTTTTGCTCTCACTGATGAGCCAAATCAATTGGAAAGTGACCATCTGGTAGGATACGAGTGTCACTGAAGCAGAGGTAATGAGCAAAATGTCTTCCTATTTCACAGAAATGAGGAGTCATTAGGATCATCTCCGCTCTACCATGAAGCCAGACATTACATGATCGAACCCAAAGGGATATATGTGTTGATGCTAAAGACATAGAAGACATGCAGTCCCTCAAACAGCTGTCAGTGCAACAGATCAGGAAGACAAACTCAAATCTCTTTCAGTGAAATTGAATTACTTCACAAATGCTTCTCAGTCATCGCAAAGCATAAACGACAAGACCTTTTCTGCTTTTCTCCAGGGCTCGCTCACAATCTAGAAAATGATTTCCATATTAAAATGACTCATTGTAACTCGAGTTAAAAATGCGTCCACAGTTCGTCCAGTAGTCCAGGGGAAAAGCACAGGCCAATCAAAAGGCCTATTCAGACACTAATGCTTCCATCATTGTGCCCAGAGCACAAAAGAGGTCTCAAGATTATTTTGATGTGAAACCAGATAATTTCTGTAGAGAGCCAGTGAGGAGTGTGACAGGGACGCTCCCGATGCTTGTCCACTACCGTTAACATAGCTCTTTGATTTCCCTTGCTGTTCAGACAAGAGCTTAACAGCTGCTTGTAAATGAGCTAGCTTCTCCGCTTGCTCTGCCATTATTCTGCACTCCTCTTCTGACAAGCTAGCTTGCTGGACGGATATAGGCTGAAAGAAAAGTGTGGCCTATAGCATTAGCTTTGAGCCACAGGGGACTCAGCTTGAGCACTCCAAGTTACGCACAACTACCCCTACCCCACTGCCCGCCTCCCCTAAATCTATAGCACAGGCAAAATAAGTTGGAGAGAACAAGAACATTAAATTCAAGACCCTTCCCACAGTGCTGATTCTATAATCCCAAAATATCCTTTAGAACAGCATGTATTCTTAAGAAGTCAGATCCAAGCAGGGGAGGAGGCACGGAACAAAATATTGCATATTTCCCCGAAACAGCAGGGTGTGAGATAGACCAACTCCCTCTGACCATGGTAAAGAAGAATGACACCACCAGCTTGAAAGATATTCACAATCTTTTGAATTTCTTTGCATTGACTTTGACTTAAAGGCACGTGTTACTATTTTTCTGCTTTGTGTGTTCAAACCTGTCATAATGTCTGGGCACGATAAAAGCACGTGGCAGCAGAGGCCTATGTGGACTATAATGCTGCCCATAAGATCATCCAACTTTTTAAAAATGATATCAAAATTCTGCAGAATGTGAAATAGACCACATTGATATCTCAGCTCATTTTTTTTCCATAGTTGGAAGGAAATATTTTTCACTGCTCATTTCACCAATTCATCGGCGCAATGCATGGTGCTAGACTAGAAGCAAAGGGAATTTAAACCAGCCATCGTAGTATTGTTTAAGAGATTAAAAAAGCACTCTGATCTGAATTTACACACACACACACACACACACACACACACACACACACACACACACACACACACACACACACACACACACACACACACACACACACACACACACACACACACACACACACACACACACACACACACAAAAGGAAAGGAAAATCTCAAATCACATAACCTATTCCTGAAAGATGTAGAATAGTGGTTGATCGTCGGTCTTTGAGCACAGAGAGGGAGTTAGGAACACATAAAGATACTGGGAGAAGAAGAAGAGGCAAAGAGCAGCAGGAGGAAAAGACTTCCACGCTCATTTGTATTCTCCACCATGTAGTTCACTCCAGTTCATTTACATCTCTGCTACTTCCATAGCAACAGCGGGGGGGCTATCAAGTGCATCTTTGATATAGGTACATGACTGAAAAAAATCGTGTCATTTCTCTCTCAGATTCCATAAAGGATATACACACACATTATATATATATATATATATATATATATATACACACACATATATACACACACATATATACACACACACACACACATATAAAGATTTGTGTTTATATATACACACATAGTTTGTGTGAGCATGTGTGGTGTGTAGCAGGTAAAGGTTGTGCTCTTCAAACAGAACTTTAACCTGTCAAAGGCTGTTTTTTCATGTACTTTATACTTAATCTCCAGTAACCAGAACTTGCTGAGGCTAAAAACCTGCACAGGAAATGCCATGATTGCAAAAGAGAGAAATGTGATCCTGCAGTGCTTAATTTTTCTGTGCTAACCCATAAAAAGTTGAACAAATGTGAGGCATTAAATGTTGCTACCTGACAAAATGAAAATGCACTGCACCAGCAGGAAAACACAGCCTCATCAAATTCCGTGTACGCTTGTATGTAAATCAACCTTTTGGCCTAATTAAGCTCTATGGGGCTCATCAAGGTCATAAATCCCCTCCTTTCATAATGCATTATTGACTTCACATCATCTGCACATGTTAGCTGACTGCACTCACACAAGTACACAGTGTCATCTCACCGTCTAATATCGGATAGCCCTCGGGCCAGCCAGCGTGTGTACAGGAGTGCTTTTTAGGTCACCAAAAATAAAAAGTGAGGACACCTTCTGATAATGTAATGGCTCCAGTGACTGACAAGCAGTATATTTTGTCTCATGATCCACATGACATACTCAGATTAGCAAGGCAAGGTCAACGCTTTTAGCTCATTTTTCTGATGATAGTTTTGAGGTTTGAATGTTAAAAAAAAAAAAATCACAAGATGTAATGGACATCAGTTCACTGCAAAAAAATAAGAGTTCTGGGAATTATTTGAACAGCAATTTCTCCTTACATTTCAAATAATGCAGTATGAATGCGAGCTGACATTACTATAAATCTGTGGACCTGAATCTGGCCCAGTAAGAACCAATGGGCCAGTGCCTGCCAAAATTCATAATGTGGCACAGCAAATCTCTTTGAGCCACAGTAATCAGCTTTATAAATTATAATATTTCAGGTAATATCAATTTATCAAGACTTTACGTGTAAAAAAAAAAAAAAAAAAGAATGACTTTGCCATCAGACTATATTTGTCAGCCCTGGAGTATATCACTTCCACAGTTTCCATTAGAAATAATGAAAACAATGGACTGAGATACATGGAGAGGCCCAGACTTCCTTCCCTGCTCCAATGAAGCGTTTGATGCCCCTCAATTCAATAAAGAAGCATTCCCCCATTGGGTCACCAGTGGCAGTACACACAAATGAGAAGTGTCCATCTGCTTGGTTTGCATTCCCAGAGTGCACTTCTTCAAGCAGCCCTCAGCAGTGGTTCCTCTTCCCAAGACCCGACTCTCATGTGTATGCATTTGTGCTGCATTATTCAGGCAGTGCTTCAGCTGACCCATACCTGGCATTTAAATTCCCTGACCAACAGGGTAGTCATGCCTTGATGACACGACTGCTTCTCCAGCTGAATACTTTATGCAGCTTTTATTCAGACTTGTTGCCCCGCAGGTTTGGCAGATTGCTGTTTGACACAAAGTTCTACTCAAACACAATGAATGAGGCATAAAAGGTGATCCATACCTACAAAGTGCTTTTCTGATAAGTGCAAATCACTGGAAACCATAGTTTCTTTTGTGTTTTTTTCCTTTCTGTTCTTTCCATTGTATTATGTTTTGTCTTTTTCAATTGATGAAGCTCTTCAATATTTGGAGTCTGTCCTTTTTTTTTTTTTTTTTTCCAATAGTTGAGTCTTATAGTACCTGAAAAAGAAAGTTAAAACTGAATTTCACTTTTGACTCTGTTTATCAAGGACTTTTGAGTTATTCATTATAATCCAGAGGCTGAATATTATCCCGGTGATGCCTCTGTTTCATATTTAATGTATTTCTCCCTCTGTGAAGCTGATTTTTATGACAATCAAAGGCACGCCTATCCCTATGATGTTTTTAAGCAATTGTTCAGATTTGGATTAACCCCATCTGAACCCAGTCCACAGTGCTATGCCTACTTCCTAACATTCTCACTCCACCATCTGTTTCCTGCCCTCCCACATGTCAAAGCCGGCACACTTTCAACTCCCCCTGTAAGGATTCATCAGATGTCTCTCATGCCTATCAGGATTGATTATTGCTATTCAAGCCTTTTCAGAATATTTGATCTTTTTTGGGCTTGGGGCGGGGGAGATTTGGGTTCTTGGGTTGTGTAACAATTATGCAGACAGAATGTCCCAATGTTATAGGAAACAGTCTATATATAGATAGATAGATATATATAGATATAGATATAGTAAGAAAGGCCCAATGATATTGATTGGTATCATTTCAGCCTGTCATCTACTCAAATGAGCTTCTCCCATCATTCTGAGAATAAGAATCATGGGGGAAGCCCCATTTACTCAAGAGTGGGGCGTAAAAGGAGAGGCCCAAGGCCTTGACGTACAAAAGCACTCAGGGGGTCATCATGACTCACAAGGTCAAAAGCTGAGTCACGAGGGGTCAAGTCGTAGTGCCAGAGCACAAGCAGCTTGGAAATGTCATATGTTAAGTTTGACATCAAGTAAACCAGCATGTCAGGGATTCATTTTTACTGAGAACCAACAAAAATGGGCAATGACCTGAAAGAAATGCAACATTTTTGTGCTGGATCTGCTAAAGTGGGTCTCAGACAAGAATATTTGTGAGAAAGAAAGATTCAAAGACCTGAAGGGAAGGAAAAGCACTGAATGCACCAGTTCAACTCTGTAAGTTAACAAGCTTCATAAATGGGAATTTAGAGTTGCGTAAAAAGGTCCTGGTTCTAAATCCTTTGTATTTACGGGCGTAGTTTCACCACCTCTCGTTTACAGGAGGCTTCTTAGAATTTATGGCTGCACTAAATCAGGGTTGAAAGCAAGAGGACAAAATGGATTCCACTAAGGGCAAGAAGGGATATCTTATGTCTGACTCATGAGTGGGAGCAGTAAAAAATTTGAAATCATAAGCCTGTGAGTATATTATGCTCTCTTAACAGACTCTGTCATTACATGTCCTGCAGCCGCTTTTCTTTGCATGTCATGCAAACCGCACTCACACTTCCCTTTGAGCGTGCCTTTCAGCGGTCTTCTCATAATAGAAACCTGATTACATACCCCTCAAACACCTGCAGATTGTTGTTGTTTATACAACGTCAAGCTGTTGTGGTATAGGTGTGGTTTCGTGAGTAGCAGTTCAAGACCACTTTGGTGTATTCATCCCTCACTTGCTCCGGCTGTTGAAATCAAAAGGTGAAGTGGGAATGAGCGGCTCACATTTATAAATACACACGAAACATCTCACAGAGAAAAACTGTGTGCAGTCAGACCATCTAGTACAGATGGCTACAAGCTCTAATTTAATTTTGTCCAAGCCTGTAGAAATCAAATGTATACTGGCATGCTGCGAAGCATGTGACCCGAATGATCCTGTCTAATCACCTTAAATGTTCACAGTATTACAGAAGCAAACAGGAAACAAAGCTTCATTTGCCCTTTGACCAGCTGAGCTGCTTCATTTGTCAGGCGCAAGGTGTACATGCTGATTCCTGTTTGAAATGCCATCAACACTGGATAATCAAAAAACCTTCCCTGCATCCGCCCCTTCCAGACAGCACTTCATCAGTAGTCCTTGCATGACGTCTGTCTGCACTCCTTGATGTCCACTACAGAGGCTTTAGCAACACAAAAATATTAAAGAACTACAGCGTCTGTTATTTATCTCGTGGTATCATACGGATAGCTTTAGGTCTTTCCATAATGAACATGCTTTTTTTTTTTTTTTCGCCATATATGCAAGAACGTTTAACAACAAATCCTACAGACAGCATAAGTTTAGGACACTAGCAACAAATACAGAACAAACAGAAATGCAACTTTGAAAATGGAAGCATATCTTTAACAGATTGAAATCTGCTTATACAGTGATGCCCTCATGCTGCTAGTCACATCTGCCACGGTCAGATCAGAGACGACCAACAAAAGCAGAAAACAACAAATGCTCCTTGAATAATAGGTCTTTGGTTATAGATCACTGCACTGGAGGCTGATAAGACATATTTACTTTCCCATATTTGGGATTCAGAGAAGGGACGTGACGGATTAAACTGCACATGTTTGTAGATTGTTTGAGATATATTTGTTCAGGGCCCACATGATTCTACCTGGGCAAGAACAAAGTCAGACAAAGCATGACGATAAAATAAGAGGCGGATAGGGACATGTGGGTGGATGACTAAGCTTAGGTGCCTGAGATCTCACCCAGCAAAGGTCTCACGGGACCTGCATGACTGGCCATTATCCACAGAGATCAGCCCTGAGAATGATAGGAGAAGGTAAGTCTGACACTCTGTCACGCTGAACCACTCTTCCAAACAAGTCTGGAAACCCAATTAAAGACCAAATTAGAGGAATAGCAAAATGTCAAGAGCCACACTCCTTTTGTGGGAGAAGTCCGCAAGGCTTGTGAATTCGAACAAATAGCCAAAGAAGATTTGCATTTTGTTTTTATAAGGGAAGCAAAAGCAACTTCTCAAAAACGTTGCACTAAGCGAGAAATAAGAGGACAAACAACTTCAGGAAATACAATGTAGTGCCCCTGGTGTAACTGACACATTGATCAGTGGGTCTGAAACAAGGCATTGCGTCCCCAGCCTGAACCGCAGCATCAGTGTCATGGCCGAGATCGGAGCTTGAGTTATGGATGTCGACGGCAAACAACAAACTAATGATGCTTTCCAAGGTTACCTCTGCATAAATAACCATTTAGAGGAATGCTGATGCAGCAGCACAAACCCACCAACACCTGACACTGGCTACTAGAAAGCTGTTAAAAACCACTGGCAAGGGCGGCGAGTTCATGATTATACATTTGACACATTTTAGGTCAGTGGAACATATTTAACTGCCTCAGTGGACAGGTTACAGCGATGCCTGTGTTTGGGTGGGAGGAGGAGGGTGGCAAGATGTCAGAGCTCCACTATGCTCTTGCATGACAAACACCAACCTGGAGCCAGCTGTGACAAAGCCCTAATCCAGAAAATCCCTCCTTCCTTTGCTGAAAATCCTAATGAGGATTTGAAGTACCCAGCAGGGAGGAGACCCGGGGGCTGCGGTTACACCTTGCCACTGCTTGCTCTCCCAGGCATTGTCTCCTTATCTCCTTATTGGCCAAGCCTGGCTGGCGATGAAAGAGACGTGACAGCATGGTGGGCCTACGTACACAGACCCTACGCCTGCCTGGCTCCAGCGGAAGCCAAACTCTGCAAGCCCCCACAAACAAGCAGAACGACATCAAGCAGGAGATGGAAAGACAACTGTAGTCATTTAAGACACACACTAAACCGAGAATCAGTGCTTGAGCCTGAACACTTTTAATGCTGCCTTTAACACTGAGCAAATAAACAAAGCAACAAAATATAAAATAAAAGTATCTTAACAAGCAAATATGATTTCTTAGTGAATACCTTTTTGATGTTTTTACCTTTTTGTGCTTTGCGCTTTATCACCGGCTGCAGCTATCAGGTACATCACTGTTTTTTGTTTGCTGCTGCCAATTGTCCCTCTTTGCCTGTCCGTAGACTCTCCCACTGGCTGACTTTTATTTACAAATCCATTTTGGGACGTCTCCCTACATATTTGTGCGTGCACATGTGTAGAAACATCAGCCATTATGGCCTGCGCTCACAGAACTTTATTCAGATGCAGGTCCCGAGAGCCAAAACTGAACTGGGTAAAAAGGCGTTCAGGTTTTCTGCCCCCTCAACTTGGAATGATGCGCAGAAGGACTTGAAATTGGTTGAGCTTGTATCCTTGGGTAAATTTAAATCCATTTTAAAAGACAGAGAAATTAGGTCTCTCGATTCTTGCAACTGCCCCATTGTGTAAATTTTACCATTGTTTTTATTGTTTCCCCAGGATGTGTGACTGACTGTGTTTGTATGTATTGTTTTATTCTTTTTATGCTGCCATTTTGGCCAGGTCACTCTTGAAAAAGAGGTTTTAATCTCAATGAGTCTTTCACCTGGTTAAATAAAGGATATATATGTATAGCAAAGGAAGACAATGGAACACAAAGCGCAATTTTTCTTACACCGATACTTTGGTGAACCAAATAGCACTTAAAAAGAAAATGGTCTTCCGTATATTTTTCCATGAATGTTTCCTTAACAAAATTGCTCTATTCAAATAACATACATACAGTGTGATTAAATGCTTAGAAAGAGGCACCTAATGGGTTGAAGTTAAAAGCTGATTATCAGTCACAGATACAACATTTCTACCTCTGAAGAATCAGCTGCTGATATAGGGATTTAGACTTGGATTTACCTCTTAAATGTTTGTTTCCATGACACTAATACCTTAGTTTACCCTAGTATGGCTGTGTGAAGGAAGTAGGGGAAGGTCAGGGGAAAGGTTCTTGAAGGAAAGAAGGAAAAAAAGAAAGACAGAAAAGAAACAGGGACTGACTAACTTCAGAGATATCTCAGGATGCTTTTATTCTTATAAGTGAAGTCTAACTGGAACATCACTGGAAGGTTCCACATCCTGGTTGTGGCTCACATTAATCCATCAGCTTTTACTGCCAGTAATTACATTTCAGAACACCTAGATTGTCGATTTCACTCAATTGACTTTGAGATGAAGGTTTAAAGTCTCTTCTCTCGTCCTTTCACACGATACAAAAGGAGGACTTTTAAAGGTGCCCTTCCTTGTTGCCTTTGAGAAATCTCAAACGCTTCAAAACATTTTAAGCTTTGATAGAAAACAATGTTGAGGTTTCTGGGTGTGTGTGTAAAGACAAGGTCTCTCTGTCAAGCTTGTTCGTACAAGTTTTGCCGCTGATTCACAGCTTTTACATGACAGTGGAACCACTACAGGCTATCTGAAGAAACATATCTATCATGTCTATTGTTAGATGAAATCCCAACTGACCTGCTTAATGAGCCATGTCTGTTTCCCTTGTCTCATATAAAAAAAGAACACGATCTCCAACAGACTTTGAATACTACATGATACAGTAAGTGCAAAAAAAACCAACAACCTGTTACCTGGCTCACAAAATGGGGAGTTTCCTTTTTAGCTATGAAATTTAAGAAAAAAGCTATATACAAAAATGTACTTAGCCAAGTTTAGCACATGTAAAATACACTTCCACCCACCCACAACTCTTGCCTCCCCATAATTCCAACAATCTTTGGGGAAGCTTTAGAAGAAAGCATGCAGCTGAGCTCGGTGTAAATTGTTATTCTGCCACTGATAAATGCAAATCCTTGCAACCCCAACAGACTTGACTAAATTATTTTGGAAGACACGTGAGTCAATATAATCATGTCTTGCAAAGATACATCATCAGTCCTTTTTTTTTTTCTTTTCGGGACAATAAACATAATAATTCTTCTCAAAATTATACTTTCACCTCTTTTCTGGTGGGTTGCTATGGTGACATTCACAGGCGACATCAGTAACACAAGGAGAAATAAACCTGCTCACGATCACTGTCGATGCCCCAGGGTAAACGTGTGCTGATGCAAAACAATAACAGAGATGTAGACAGAGACAGACAGGCATTTCTGGAGTCATCTCACCAACCTCACAACCTTAAAATGGTCATCCAGTTTTATCTTGGTTGTTCTTTTGTTGTTGTTTTTTTTTTTTTTTAAGCTAAGGGAGTCTAATTACAACCCAGCTCATTGTTTTCCTATAGAACATGTTTTTAGCCAATTTTATATCAGGTCTGGCATTATTTTTGTCCAGGATGAAAAAAAACTATCAACGCCATGTTTATTAGAATAATTGAGTCCTGCATGTTTCTGATGCTGAATTAATTGAAATTGAAGACAACGCAGTTTAGAGCAAGGTAAGCTCTTGTCTCCTTTTCAGTTTGAATATCTAACAAAGCAACAACTTCAATCCTTCTGCTCATTGCAGTTGTCACTTTGTTGGAATTAACAGGATTTCCTTGGCTCAGAATGCTCCTCCGGGGGGGACTAAGCATAACAGCAAGCATGAGTCTGTGTTACCTTATATGAAATAAATCGTTCAAGTTTTTGATAAACACTTGGGGTGCAGCTCTGGTGATTTTAACCTTTAGACGTATATCATCTTCACTCTTTGTTTCAAAGTAAATTAAAAAATAGAAATACAATTGCTTTGGGGAATACAAGGTGCCACACAGTCTGATTACCATCAACACATGCAAATAAGACCCTGAACTTAGCTCTCAAATATAAATCAAAACCGGTCCGTATCTGCAGCAGAACTCCCGTTAGCCCCGTTTGAGATAAAAATCTGCCTTCAAAGGGCACTCCAACAATTCACCACTTCTATGTATTTAGGGAATTCAAGAACCAGATTTAAAAATATCTGTCAACATCAATTCATCAGAGGTCAAGATATTTCTAAGTATTATAGACCCTTTAGGAATTTGCCTTCAGAAAACAGATTTATTGTATCTGATGAGGAGGGAAGTCTCTACATTTTAAAATGTTAATAATAAGAAGGAACGATTTCTATATTAATGTAGATGATAGTTGGTCCCATATAATCATTTAACTAGCCCTTGTGTGCTTTTGTTGGATAACAGTCACACTGGAGGAGTGGTGACTGAAAATGTGTCTCTTTCAAGCAACAACAATACAACTGTCGAATTATAAAGCTGCAACTATCACGTTTGTCTGACTGTGACTGGAAAATATTGCTCTTAGGCAGTTGTTCACAATAGGGAGAAGTTTAGTTGTTTTCTTTTTTTCTGTATATGTAAACATTCATATAACAGATGAATGTAACATAGTTCCAAATTAATTCCAAGGTAATTCCATATCATTAGTTTGAAAGGCCCTGGGCCTCAGGGTAACACAATGCTCTATAAATACAGCATGATTCAAATCATAACACAAATCAATTTTAGAAACTAATGCTACTGAATGCTGGGACTGCTTATGCAAACAAGCAATTTTTAAGGGTTAAGATGTGAGCAAGAGAAAGAAAAAAGAGATGAAAGTCATACAAATGCAGTGAGTAAAATGAGAAAGTAGCCCAAGAAGGGGATTCAAATGGAGGATGTATAGAAAAGCAAGTCAGAGTGTGTGTGTGTGTGTGTGTGTGTGTGTGTGTGTGTGTGTGTGTGTGTGTGTGTGTGTGTGTGTGTGTGTGTGTGTGTGTGTGTGTGTGTGTGTGTGTGTGTGTGTGTGTGTGTGTGTGTGTAGTGTCTGTTTGTGTTTATCGTCCTTCAGATATATAAAAAAAGGGGAAAAAAGAACAAAGTAAACTATTCTAAGTATCCCACTAACCCATTTAATTCAATTACAAAAAAGCATTAAAAAGATATTAGGAGTAGAGGCAGTTTAATGAAGCATGTTTACTTGGGGATATTGTTGTAATGAACTGTTTCTGGGCTGATTTTAGTGACTCAAATCCAACAAAAAAAAGAAAAGAAGAAAGACAGTGGAGGGGAATACTATCAAACAAGCAAAAAAAAAAAAAGATTAATTAAACATGTCATGACAATAAGCAGGTTTATTTCTTTGTTGTATTTTCTTTTCCCTGATTAGCAGTGGACATTTCCTCCTGGCGTGCTGTGCTTACTCTTTCCATTTGGCTGGGGACAGCTTAGACTGCCGATGCCCCGCCTTTGACGCACATTACTCTTATTACACATAAAGTTGGCCCTATTACATCCCCTAGGTAGATGTGCCTTGAACATATATTAGGGGTTCACAGTGTGGAGTTTACTTGCCTTAAAAACCTTACAAGCTCAGCCAACTGAATTCTGAGGAGCGCCTGCTGAATACCAGAGGCAATGCAATGTGAAAATGAAACCTTCGCTGGGGGTTACTATCTTTCACACTCTTTAAATAGAATTATTTGCTGATTTGCAGATGCACAAGTCTCAAAGTTGAAAACTTTGATCTCTGCAGATGTTTAAGGTTGTCACATATTTGATCAAAGTATTGATATTAATGGAAAGCATATGATTTTGTCTGGCCACTTTTGTTTTTCATTTCACTGAATCCACTGAAACCTTCAGTGATTACATAGTCCTCAAATGTGACTTTTTTTTATTTTCATGAGAGAACCTTTGGAATCCAGTTCATATTCAGGTGATAATGGCCTCACATTTTGTGCCAGTGTGTTATACATGATTATTGCATGCTGATAAATAATTTCTTTGCCTTCTTGAGTTTTACTACTGAGCCAATAAGGCAAGTATAGTGAGCAGTTGAACTTTGGAACCAATCTTTACTGCCTTATCTTTTATTACACTAAGAAAATGCCAACATTGACTCACTCCAAATCCCAGCATCAAACAAAGTTTGAAATTCACCTTTGCTCTTGTGGTTAAACCCCAATACGTGCAGGATGCACTTTATGAGAAACTGCTTGAGCGCATAAATCTTGTGGCTCCAATAAAAGCTGAGAATGATTTAATCAAATCTAAATGAAGTACGATGTTGATACATTGAAGCTGTAGGTTTTTTAGACGTGTGAAATCTGTGCGTACCCGTTATGAGACAGATCGTTTAAAGTGAGGAATTTATAGAAACATCAAGCTCTGATACCACTGGGAACAACTGACGCTTTCAAGCATAAAATCTCAGACAAATCACAATTTACCAACTAATGAAACCTCTCAAGATTATCCCCCGTCCGTCTGTGCCCACTGCCCTCAAAACTGCATTAAGCAGTGCCTGCACACAGAGGAGCAGATTTGGCTCGGGTCACAATTTTACTGTTTTTGATAAATTCTTAAATAAGACCACAAAAAAAAACAACAACAACAAAAACACAAAAACTGGGCTCTCCAGTGAGCATTAAATAGTAAATATTCATAAGATACTACTGCATGCTTTAGCTAAACAATTTAAGATCAGACTTTAATATGTAGGTGTTTGTGCTTACCCTCTGTGGAGTGAACTTGAGCTAGAGTGATGAGAAACCAGCAGAAGGTGTGCAGTCTCCTCAGGGGGCATGCCATGGTGACAGGTTCGGATGATTATTGGCAGGTTTGTGGAGTGACTACCGGGTTATGATTAGAGAAGTCCAAACCAACTGGTCTCAGAGATGCTCATCATTGATCCTCTCACCTGTGAAGCAGACCAAAGGAAACATTCACTTCAGCTGTTAAATGCGCAGTTTCACAGAAGTCACCTGTTAACATTCCCCTCACAAGGCACTTGATGTTGCATGTGAGGGATGTGACAAACTTTAAGCCGTGAAACACTAAAAACCCAAGCACACTACAAAAATAAACCCAGAGGGTCAATAATCCTGAGTCGGGAAATCCCTTAATGGCAGCTGAATGTTAACCATTTCACTGGCAGGGAAGGAGGAGGGGCGGAGTGTGAACAGGGTGGAACAATCTCTGCCGAGAAGCAGATGTGGCTCGTTGTGTCCTTTTATGCTTTACTCTTTAGCCAAGTCATGCTAATCTGATCAGCGCTGTGTCCAGTATTATTTTCTCCATCCATTATAAAGAGCATTGTTACGCCTAGTTTATACCCTTTATGCTCTTTGACTATCCCAGAGCACAAAATCACATTTCAGTAGGGATTTTTAAGTAACAGTAATCAATAGCTGTATCTTAATGGCTCATCATTTTAAAATATAGACTGGATTGCGCTCCAAAACATTTGCCTCAAAGTCAGACACTCCTTGAAAGAGGTGCGTCAAGAACTGATCAAATCCGAACTGATATGATGTGAAAACTGTAAGAACACATAGCAGATGCAAACTTATGGGTTCACATTAAAGTCAAATAAGATTTTGAGCTTGTATATTAATGTCCCCAAATGCTTCCAGAGTTTGTAGTTGTAAATCAGTTTTACTACCCTGTGAAATCAATCTGCCTGAGACATTCAAGTTTGTGTATGTGGGTATAAAAAGGATATGTTTGTGTGTTGCCAAATTTTGTATTTTCAGGGGGAGTTAACTAATGATGCTTTTTATAAAACGAAATGAAAAACATGAATGCCTTTGTGAACATCTGTTTACAACTGTGCGGCTCAGAGGTCGTGCGTGGAAATGTTGGCCCTATATTAATACGGGGCCAAAATTTGATATTTATACCTTGAACTGATGATGACAACTCAAACTGTTCAGTGAGAAGGCTGAGGGAATTATTGCCTTTAACTTTTGCTTCACTAACTTGAATTTTCGAGGCACATTTTATTCCAGAGTTACAAAATGTAATTTACAACTATAAACTTGGGAACCATTTGAGAACATTAATCTACATCTCAATATGATACTCGCTGTAAATTGAGCCCACAATGACAGTAAATGGCAGAGTTGTCGAAGAAAAAACAAAGATCTCATCAGATCTATTACAGACAAATTGCCTCACATTCATTTTATTGTTGTCCATGAATGGAGAAAAATTTTTCTTCACAGGTTATTTCAACATTTGCTTACTTTCAGGCAGTTTGCACTACCAAATTACAGTCGTGTAAAATATTGGAGGTAACGTATTCATATCGACTCGATTATACATTTAAGTAAATTTACTGTCATTTCTGTTCTACCGGATCAGACTGCTTCAGTCTGGTGGAGATTGTGTGCCACTCTCCACCCCCGTTCCCAAAGCAAACAAACTCCACCAAACAAATGGTCACTTCTCCGTATTATGACTAACAACAAACTACCTTATCTCTCCAGCCTCCTTCCTCTCCGCCTTCTCCCTCACATGTCTCCAAACCAGAATTCCTCTCTCCTCACCTCATCCATACCCATCTCTGTAGTACCAGTCTGAAAGTTTGTTTTGCTCTCTTTCACTACAAAAGCAAATGGCCTCCTCCCTGTCATGGAGCTGTGTAGGGTGAAACCTAATGCCTACCTGCGCGCCCAGGCATGCGTTTCACACTGCTAACGGCTCCCTTTTGTCTGTGTGTTTACACTGCCGTGTTAAGCTCAGTTCTCTCACTCCCATGAACCATTAGCACATTCACCATGGGATATGGCATCACTCTGGCAACAAGGCACATAGGACCCCATTAGAAACTGTTTTCTTTCTTCTTTTTTAGCACATTCAAAAACAACATTCCATTTTTTTGTATGTGTGTGAGAGAGTGTGTGTGTGTGTGTGTGTGTGTGTGTGTGTGTGCATCTCCAGCCTGAGATTGTTAGTTAAGATTCAAGGGACTGAATGTTATCCATCACGCTAGTGGTTAACAAGAACATACAACTGAGAAGACAGTGAGGAGTTTTGTTTGTCGTGTATTGTCAGAACTGCACGACCCAGCTTCTCCTGCACACCGGAGGATAACCAGTGCCCGAAGGATCTTTGATCTATTTTGTCTGAGTTCTCAGACAGTGTAATAATTCATCACGGAGGAAACATGCCGAGTGCACACATTAGCCAGCAAAGTTATAATTAAACCTGCCATAATCAGCTCATCTGCTATGACATTACTCCTCACCTGAGACCTCTAATTTTACAGCCATTTAAAAGAGGTTAACAGGAGCAGAACACACACGGGCGCAGTGTATTTAGTTTCTGTGGAATGATGTGCAGTCATGAGGCTTGACAAATGAAAGGTGATCGCAGAGACCGTACGTATTGGACTCCCACAAAACCCGGCCCCTTTTTCATCTGTGTATGTGACACCAATTAAATTTATCAGGCAAGTGCCTCACACTGACAGTCAAAGTCCATACAGTATAATGAGACCATAAGCTGATTGTCTCCATGATAAAGATTTATCGTTCGCATATACAAGCTTAAGAGTCTTCATCCGTAAATACAAAGTCTTAGCCCCCACTGTTTTGTCCACTTAGGAAGGGAGACTTGGATCACACATGCATTCACAAGCATTAAGATGTGATCATTAATAGTCTTGTTCAGTCCCTCCGTTGTCATGTACAGTAATATACGGATGATATAGATTTAAAAAAAAAAAAGAGTTCAGATAGTTTAAACATCCCATAATAATCAACACATAATTTGTCTGGGTAACTAATACTTTTGAATGTCATCGCCCACGCTGCCAGTCCTTTTATGAATTGTGGTCCCTCTGCATCTGAGTCATTCTGTGAAAACCCTGCTATGCTTGTATTCAGTATGTTTACATGCACAGTGTAGTCTAACTATGGTCATTATTTGACTAGATGGTTTAATTGGACTCCTTTGTTTCTCCCAATATGAGAACACGAAGGGACAACAAAGTAGATCAGACTCAGCCATGACAGGTGGAGAGAATGCCTGCTTTCAGCTTGTTAGCATTGGGCTTTTCCAGCTGACCTGATACACCACCCACTAAAGTCACAGATAAAGCTTTGCTTTACCTGGAGAAAACAAATTGGAAAAATGTTCAACAGTGAACTAGAAAGACTCACAACGTTGTACATTTTGTAATAGTACCCCCCACCCCATTAGATTCTTTCAAACTTCAAAAACAGCCCCTTGAGGAATGAGCCTAATATTCCAAAAGTTGTGTCATTTAAGTGTCATTTTAAATATCTGTCAATGGGGTTAAAACATTTTTCTTGACTATAATTCTTAAAACTTGCAAACACGACTAAAAGAAGGCATTTTTACTTACTTACCAGTTTTTTGCAGAGGTCTGGAGCATGAACTGTGCAGCTCAGAGCCCAGAGCAAGAAAGCCAATTTCAGTCCAGATGAACATTATATATGAACATTTACATGCAATTTCAAACTGATTAACTGGGTCTGACTATGAGAAGTTTGGTTAAGTTCAATTTAGTAATTGAACTTAGTTGGACTGACACATTTACGTGCATTTTAAACTTACGGTTCCAGTCAGACTAACCCAATAATAAGATGTTTTGGAAGGCTCACTCTGTTTGCAAACGTGAAATAAGTAAGATCACCTGGATGAATCTCCTGACTGTACTCGAGTGTTTGTACACCCAGTTTCACTCAAACTGCCCCTTTAGAAATGAGCCTAATATTCCATAAATCCAGTTAAAATGTCTTATTTTGAACAAAAATATATTTGCCACTGGGAGAAGAAAGAATGTCTTGACTGGCAATCTTAAAACTAGAAACACCTTCTAAAAAGGTCTTATCATCTTCTTGAAACAAGGCATTTTCACTTTCATAGAAATTGGCTTTTGCAGGGCTTAAACTGTTAATTCTTGCACGTCTTTGATTAAATAAGATTTGCCTTTTTATTGATGCAAAATATTGTCTCGTAGTTTATTCCTCCATTTAGCTAATGAAATATACCTAAGAAGCAATTACTTCTTAATTACGTCCAGAATTGCATTTAAAAATGTCTGCGTTTGTGTGTTTTGTGTGGCTGAAGGTGAATTGTTTTATGTATAAACTGATCACTGTGAGCCTCATTCTGAGACACCAACGTAGAATCAGTATGATTATTCTTTCTTCCTTTTCATCAAAACACAATGTAGAAATGAGGAAGCACAATCAACAGGCCTTGTGTCAGAATGTTGGAGACAAAAGACGAGACGCTGCAAACGGTTTTGCCTTGAAGGCAGTACCGACCCCCTGTGATGAAAGACATGCAGGATGTAGATTCCTTGTACACGGGGACGGGTGTTCTGTAAATCGATGATAACAGTACTATACTTTAATATATTTTGTATCATGCTGGGAGTGTTTAACATGCTGAGACACCAAAGGCACACACTGGAGGAAGACTGTCTGACTGCCGTTCTCCTCATTAAACGCGTTGAGGTCTCCCCTCTCAGCAGGGGGTTTCCATTTTGTCTCTCCGCCTTAACAGAAACTGCCGGCAAACCCACCTTGGCGTTTTCTTGCTCAGTTCTCGGCTGCGACGCATTGAACAAGTATTAATCTCTGCAACCATGTGTTCATTTGTTCAAAATGTGCATGAAGTAGTGAAGGAAGATCAACATTTACATCATCATCATAATCATCATCAACATCAACATCATCAACACCAACACAGGTGGTTTCTAACTCATCAAACATGACTGTGTCATGCATGTTCTGTCATTTCAAAGCCCAGATTGCTAAAATTTCAGCGGGCACAACACTGTTTTGGCTTAATCTGAAGACACTTCAGAAACATGTTTAAGTACCCTGAGAAATGAGGACAGGAGGAGAGATGAGGGCTACCGAGGCGTTGGCCCACCAGCTTTAAACATATGTGCCTTGCATATACTCAGAGTACAATAGAAAGCTTTATAGTCAACAATTGAGAGACAAAATTGTGAATGAGGGAGCAGTTGGTCTTCTTAAGAAAAATGAAGAGGCTTAGCAACTTTAAGGAAGGGGGTTATTAAAGGGGAGGGCAGAGGAGGAGGGCTGATTCTGGACAGTTTGAAATTTAAATGCGGTGGGGGTCTGAAAACAAGAGGCAGATGTGAAAAGAATGTTAGGCTTCTTAGACAAAGCTCCCAGTTGTCCCTCTCTGACTGTTAGAGGACCACAGGAAAATAGAGGAAGAGCGGGGCTTTTCTTTAAAACAAGCTCGGAGAGATTGAAAGAAGAAAAAAAAAAAACTTGAGTGGGGGGAGGGAGACCTGAGCTACAATTAAAGAGTGACAGCTTGCAAGCCTTGCTTGACCCTTGAATTACCCCCTGAGCTTCCAACAAACCTAAGAAAGAGCCGGGATGTTAATTGTCACAAAACATCACAGGGATGCAAAGGAGGGGAAACGCGGGGCCAAAGATTTAGCTGAAATCTAAATAAGAAGCAACATGCCACCGCAATTTAAACCTGGCAAACACATTTCCTTTTTATTGGGTTTTTCTAACAGCGTCCTCATACATGAATTCATACACACTATAAGACTCCTGTTATCTCCGTTTCTGATTCCCATTTTGAAGGGGAAAATATCTTGGGACAGAGGACTCAGTCAAAAAAAAAAAAAAAAAAAAAAAAAAGAAATATTCAGTCTCAGCTTTGGAGGAAATATATTTCCAAAAGCTATTGGGTTCCTGCTTTGACACTGCTGAAGATGTACAATTTGCAAGGGCAAATCAGAAAATTCACACTCCAGCGTGGAGAGATGGGGCGGGTGATCAGATGAGTCTGGAGCCCCGCTGAGTCAGATATGGGGCAGCGAGGAATCAGAGGCTGACTCCTCTGCTGAGCGATTGATTGAGAGCAGCACAGAAGGCCAGAGGAGCTGAGTGACACCCAAAAAATCCCTGCGTGACTTGTGGTGCTCCAAACACTGGCCGGGCCCTGACAGGAGCTAAACCAGTGAAATACCAAGTCAGACATATACGCTGGGCAACAAGGCAGCGCAGCAGCGGCGGTGGGGGTGGCTGCTGACACACAACACTGGCAATGGTGTGAAGATGGTTGTTGGAGTAGAGGAGTCTTTCATCCTTTATTATTATCAAACTTGTATATAGCATATTATTGTGCATTTATAGAGACGTGTCTGATTAAGACAGCGTCTCCAGTGGGACTTCTCACATCCTTTTTAATTACACCAGCTCACTATCATTTATGATTTTGAGGTACTATCAAAGGCATTTCATAATCCCTAAGCAAATAAAAGTAAAGGTTTCGGATGATGTAGATCATATTGTTTGGGTTAAATGAATCATCGCCTCCCTCTGAAGCAAGCCACACTTCCACAGAAAATGCAGTCAGTCACTCAGTCAGGGCGCGTGACATTCGCGTGGTGCTGGTCCTGCTCATTGCTCTTAGCGTTTACCCTATTCATCATTTTTATGAGCCACTCAATTAATCGATTAGAGCACTCCCCACTGGTCGGGACATATGGCTACTAACCAAGGCTATCATGGGCCAAACCCTGAAACACTTAAGCACGTCAATACATCCCCTGAAATCGACACATTGTCAAAAACAAAATTCCAGAGAAGGACAAAAGAGCAGCATTTTAAATGCATGAGACTAACCTTTGTCAGTGAATACTCCCTTATTGAAGAATGTCTATGTATAATGAGTTTTTTTAGGCCCACGTGATATTTGTAACTGTATTCAAAGACCTTTGTTGCTCTCGCCCTTTTCTTCAATATGTATTAAAAACCGTAGTCTCCTTCTTGTGTAAGCAATGCAACAAAAATCCTATTAGCACTTAAAGATACCTACACCTGTCTGTCTACATGGATTAAAGCCGGATGATTTGCCAAAGAAGTAAAGTTTTAATACAGGTTCCATACATTTTTTTTTGTACTAATTTTGATGTTGTACCGGGAAGTGAAGTGGATTATCTCGAATGAAATTTCAAAATGTCATTTCCACTTGCTGATAGCACAAAACTATTCCTTTCAGGTTTGTTCAGATAAGAATAATTCAGCCAGGACAGTTAAACGGTGTCTCTGCCAAATGTTCCTCTGCTTAGGAATTAATAGGCTGACATTAATACAGCAAGATAAATGGGCAGGTCAGGAATGGGAACCCTGCCATTATATGGGCATCTCATGGTGATAGAACCTGCCAATCAAGTCCAATAAGTCCTTGACACGCTATGATTCACCTTGAAAACACCCAGAGAGAAAGCAGTATGGAGTGTATACTCCTCTGTCCAGCAACGCAATCAAATTAGTAGGTGCTCATGAATACTTTGAAGAGTTGATGCCTACAGAACACATAAGGACACGATGAAAGACACATTTGTTGTGTGTTCCAGTTTGCCATGGACAAATAACCCTAAACAAGTCAAGGATTAAACAGAATGAGCTCGGCATTTAGCCCTGGTGCTTTCATAAACTCATCTTCTCAATATCAGCTTGAGTTCATTGTTCAATTGTTGTTATTGTTTGTTTTTTTTTGTTTTTTTTTTGTTGCTAAAAATAAACTTGAAAATCAGAAAAAAAGGCATAGTAATAAAATGACAAAGTAGATACCAAAAAAGACTGCAATACAAAACTTTGGGGATTCAAGCACTGAGTCATTCATGATGTCTTTGTGTCTTCTGCTCCTTCTGTATCTTCTGCGTCACTACTCATCTAAAACACCATGATTGTTTTGGAGGAAAGGGACCTACATCCTTTGGAAAGCCAGGACGGGGTTTTAGTACATGATGATAACGCGCTGTATTTAACCGGATAGCCACCAGTAAGCAGCTTTTGTGACCCCATTCCCTCCCCCTTCTCAAAATGAGCAGCCAAATGGTTAAAAAAACCCAGCTCTATCCTTTCGATTAAGAACCTCACCATCAATAATGCACTGTGATCATGAGGCGTTATTAAACAGGATGATTAATTTTTCAGGTGGTGGGCAGCAACACAAAACATAGCGAAGGTAACGGAGAAGATGACTTGTGAGAGACGCGTTTTAAAAGGGAGGGGAGAAAGTGGGAGCGTAAGCCATTTATCCACCGTGTGTTGTCGTCCATCTCGGCAACGAGAAACAAAAGGAAAACTGCACAATTATCTTTGAGACAAAAAAAAATAAAAAAATCACAAAAAAAATGTGAATGTTTTTCTCTTTACTTTGGACAAAAGATTTGTTATAAAGCAAATCATTGAATTAATCGAAAGCTCAGCTGTGATATTGTCTCGCAGCCTATTTCAGAAAACTCATCATTTCCATTGTCTATAAGCCCCAAAAGCTCTTTATTCTTTATTTCCCCCCTTCAACAATGCCCCCCACTTTTATCATTGGCTATTTAATTGCCAGAATCAATAGTTTAATAATGGTTTTAACAGGCTTCACCTTATCATTGCATTGAACGTCACTCAAACGATACATCTTAAAAGGAAAATCTCCAAATCGCCACAGCTTGGAGAAAAATGATTGTCTTTCATAGATACTTAGAATTTTGAGGGGGAGCTAATTCTTAGAAGCATCATCAATGATGTGGCCCACCTTTGGCTCAGTGTCTAATTGAGGCTTTTAACCTTCCTGTGGCTCAGAGAAAGGACAGATGCAGTCAAAATAAGCAGCGCTGCATGAGCTCACTTTTCACTAAAGCGGAAAACAAGACGAGAACTTTAACCTAAACAGCTAAAGCAATACTATAAAAATTATTCCAGCAGTGGAGTGAATGCAAAGTATTCTGCTGGTGCATTTCTACCCCAGCGATGCCATATCTATTTTCAATCTGGAAGATGGCAGGAATGCCTTTGTCAGGCAGCGGAAGCGGCGTATGTCAAGCTAAAACAAGGTATAGCATGTGTCTTGTCAGGAAGCTCAGACGAAAGAAAGTGGGTGTAGTCTTTCCTGTATGCAATCACCTGTCAGCCCTAAATCTTCACTCAATACTTCCACGTGAGTGCTTGGATATATCTGATTAAGGTATATTTGGCCTTTTTTCCCCAAAGACACAGAAAATGTCAAAAATGCATTTGCGCTACAGTTCAGAGATGAATGCTTCACATGCTCTGCTGCACCATAATGTGAAATATCTTTTCAACAAAAATGTAAAGAGGATAAAACTGTCTGGGGCAAAAAGAAAGAAAGAAAAAGGAAGCAGCTAAGCCACATGTCTACACAGCAATAAGACAAGAGTGAAGGAATCAAGTTGCTTTGAATTTTTCAAGCTGCTTCATTAAAGTTCCTCGTGCAATCATGCTGTCGGTGCTCCTTGCCCTCTCCCCACCTTCTGCTGTAAAAGAGAGAGCACAGTTTTTAGGGCTGAGGCCCCGTTTACACGTAGCCGGGTATTTACTAAAACGGAGGCGTTTTCATGCGTTTTGGCCGTTCGTTTACACGTAAACGCAGCTCAAAGCCCCCAAAAACGATCATTTCTGAAAACTCCGGCCAAAGTGGAGATTTTCAAAAACTCCGTTTTCACGTTTGCGTCTAAACGGAGGAAAACGGAGGAAAACGGAGATTTAAGCTTCAGAACGTCACATTATGCACCAGAAACTCACCAGCGTCATGTGTGCGACCTGTGTTTACAATTAGTTTGGCCACCGTCAATATTTTCTTGTATTTTACCTGTTTTATATTCTAAAGTCACACTTAAAAGTAACTTTCTCCCCCCCCCGTGTAGCCTCCTGCTCATTCAAGCCTGTGAGCGCGTCAGCCAGCAGCATGAAGCCTGAATTATGGTTCCGCGTTAAATCGACGGCGTAGGGTACGCGGCGACGCGCATCGTACGTGCGCGTCGCCGCGTACCTTACGCCGTAGGCTCTGCGTTGGTGTAACGCGGAACCATAAATCAGCCTTAACTGGAAGTTACACACGTGTCATTTGTTGATGTTTTTCCAGGATTCTGATTGGCTGGCATGACGTTAAGAGCGTTTTCATGCGGGTCCGTGTAAACGAGGATTTTTTTGAAAACGTAGAGGGGAAAATATCCGTTTTTGTAAATACCCGGCTACGTGTAAACGTGGCCTCAGTCTTCTTCACAGCACGCATTTGCATAACATCAGCACTGTGAGGAGGATTGTGATGCAAACAAGCTCAGATTGGCTCATTCCACTCCCCCACTTTTATAACTAAGGTGCAATAGGTTCTCACTCCTGCCTGTTTGTGGTTCAAAGGACTAGCCCTCTTTGGGAATGAGTAGATTTTTTTTTTTGTTTTGGGTTAAATTATAGGGGGGAAAAGTTGAATTACAGTTTAATGTGAAATGCCACTAAAGAAACACTTGATTCAGCTTACATACACACGAGAGTAATGCTGTGAAGCTTCGCCTTCGTCCAAATCTAAACACGTGGCCATGCCTCAGGAGACAGATGATAATAAACGTTCGTTATGGGCAAAAATATCTCCCTTCAAGAATGTTCCTCTGCTCCCAACTGACCACGATTCAGGTTCAGCTTGATTAAAAAAAAAATATATATGTAAATGGATCCGGGGCTTATGTTATCGCCCCCCGCCACCCACCGTAGGACGGCAGATGCAGCAATCACTGCTCCTGCACCTTGTGTATGTTCAATATGTGTTTGCTCTTTTGTGATAACGGAAAGGAGGGAGGAAACAAACAGGGCTTTCTTTTGTTGAATTTTTGAATAACTGGACCAAAGTCAGAGAATCTAAAGACACAAGGAGAGAGAGCATGCAGATACAGGAGGCCGTGGAGCGGACTGCGATAAAACATTCCCTGGGAAATTATCTCCCTTTCTTAAGACCCTCCTCTTTTGAATACCAAACGGATTCATATTCCCAGGCAAATTTTTAAAGGCTGACCGATGTTGTTCTTTGCCAGACAATAGTGGATTTCAGCACAGGTCGCACCATTGAACTGCCACGTTGGTAGCACGAGGCATAGATTTTAATCTGAGTACGTCTGCATAGGTAATGCACTCAAGTGTAATTGCTCCAGTTTAAGTTGCACACAATATTAACAGGAGTGGAAGACTTACTATAAATATGAAATGTGTGCGATAACAAAGTCCCATATTTAAAGAGAAAGTACTGCGTTGACAAGAGAGAGAGAGAGGAAAAGATGTTCTGCAGAGCAACGGCAAGTATCAGCACCGTTTCTGAGCACAATTCAACATTAGTGGATAATTTATTTTGCTGCGTAAATGATATTTTAATGTCACTATGGGTGTTGGATTATATTGTAAAATTAGTTTGCTTGTTTCAGTCAAACAACAATCAACAATAACTTTGTGTGCAACATGATAAACTTTTCTATTGTCTTTTTGAATTTCACTCCAAATGTGATATCTCTTCCTTCAACACTGATTCAGTTGATATTTGCAGCGTCACCTTGTGTAGTAGAAGGAATGTAACCCTTACCTACACAAATGACCAAAACCATGCTGTTTTTTGAGTAAGTTACTTATTGATCCACACCCGTGGACATCATGTTATACTTTCGCAATTAATGACGACAAGATCAAACTGTATTTTTACTCCCAAGTGAATGTATTCTTATGCGTAATGGGGAGAAAAAGTTTGGAAATTGCTTAAAATTTTAACATAAATATTTCCAATTTCGTTTGTTAGATTTAAGCTTTCAAATGCAGAAAAAAATCCTTGAATGTCATTTCATTTGCATCATTTGGAAATGAAACAGAAGTGTAAAACTAAACCATTCAAACATATGCATATACTATCTTCTGAGTAGGTGTTCACTGTAGTGATCATTATACAGAAAAAAAAGGAAAAACAATCTGCCACTGAAAATGATAAAAAGCAGTTAAAGACAACATGACTGAGCAGGTGCAACCTAACACTTCTCACAAGGGACAGCAGCTATACGTATCTGAGCACTTCTGAAATAAATGATTCAGTTAAGACATAATGATTTTAAGGATGAATAAAACGAATCAAAGCATTCACCAGCAGTGTCTTTGATTGCAGTTCATGGTTTACTGAAATGCTATTCAGTCCAAAAAAAAAGAAAAATAGGAGATCACAACTTCCAGTTAAAAGCAGCAATAAACTCCAACTTCAAAGGAAAATTTCATGTCTATGACTAATAAATATTCAGTCACGTTCTGTGAATATTTTCCCTCTTATCCTTCTGCGTCATGTAGACCAAAATATCTACAGCGACAATTAGCACTTCTGTTTGAGACCATTACCGCATGCTGCAGTTGTTGGAATCTTGTGGAGCCTCATGAGACATTTTCTGTTCCGGCTCAAAAGGTTTGAGTTTTGTTTCAGTGTTTAAATATTAAATATGCACCTGTGAAAATCTTGTGGCACAGATTTAAGGAAAATGGCCCTTTCGTCCCTAGGTAAAGTCGGCACACCCCTCTCGCTGCTGCTGCTGCTGCTGCTGCTGCTGCTGCTGCTGCACTGTTTCCATTACGCTCAGGTGAGAGAATAAAAGATCCTTTTCTCTGCCCCTGCTGTAAAAAGTAAAGTGAGAAGGTGTTGCAGCGTCTGCCACGTTCACCACCTCTTGCCGACTGGTGGACTCAGCTGTGGTGTCTGGTCGCTACATTTCAGCACTCGCATTGATAGAGTAAATGTTAATCTTAGGTAGATCTTCTAAAGTGATGCTGAGTATCTAAACAAAATATACAAACTCAGAGATGTGTTCCCAAGCCCCACAGAGAAAATGTTTCCTGCTGTTTAGGCAGGTCTCGGCCTCTTGGAGCTACAGCTACTCGCCTACGCTTGAGTTGGTAATGGCTAGAGGAGCTGCCTGTCAGTTCACTCCACACTCCCCAGATACCAGCTCAGACTGATGAATGATGGACTCTCTACTGGCTATTTGTAATGACAAAAAATATGCACACATTTCTGTGACTGTCTCCTTTATACAGATTTTGTTTTGCATATTTTCTTCAACCAATACAGAAACGCATTTGACACTTTGGTTCAGCTGCAGATGCTGAAACTAAAAATGAAACTTGTTACCAAACACAGACGCTTTTGTTGAGTGCTGGTGCAGCGCTGAGCTTTATATGTGGTCACCATTAAAAAGGCTGCTTTGATGTTGAATCAATCAAAAGGACATACAAATGCTTGCCTGCCTCCATACGCCCAGTTCTGTTGTGTTTGACCGGACACGTTTTCCATTAACAGATTTTAAAAGCAATGGCGACCTGTCCAGGGTGTACCACAGCCTTTTGCACGAAGAGAGCCGGGATCGGTTACAGCAGACAGTGGGCTTAAAGAGGAATAAGCGGGTGTAGATAATAGATGGGTGGAGTTTAAAAATATGTTTGGTTTTGTTCTAAATGTTGGCATATAGCGACCAATGAGTATTATTTGTCTCCAAAAATGAAAAAGTCATCCAAAGGTTTCTATGTTGCAGCAGACAAAATGACACTGCACAAAACCTGATGCATGACCAAATTTAAAATCACTGTTTACTGAATCATACACATCCAGCCCTAACCAGGCCAATAAAGTATCCAACATTTTGTTATAGAAATATGTTACCTTTCAGGAAAATTATTATGTTATCTAACTTTGTGCTGCAAAAGGAAAAACCAAGATGTCTTCAAATTTGTTTTTTTTTTTCTTTCTTTCAATCCGATTCAGTCTGGATCAAGTGATCTGTAAACTGAAAACATTGTCCTCTTATATAAAGATACCAAAAGTACTTAAAAATACACAAGATTAGCAAAAAAAGTGGGATATTAAAAAAAAGAAGCTAAAAAGGAAAGTTGTACTTTGAAGCGGTACTAACAAATAATAAGATTGGAATTCTTACTTTTTTTTAATCAAACAATGAAAAATTAGTGTTTTGACATCAGTCTTGAATATTAAAGCAATGTCTTCAATAAATCAAATGTGTCTTGCGGCTTTTTGCTTACAGCAATAACACGTCAGATGTGAAGTGGAAGCTGCAGTTCTCACACTCGTCTCAATTAAAATCAGTTTGCTCAAGTCTGACTAGCTGAATTAGACAAACAGGTCGGCCTGATGGGTAAAGCAGTCAGAGCATGTGTGATTTATGGCAGAATTCACACCAGCAGAGCCGCCTCACACCTCATTTAGAAAGAGGCATGATGAATTATTAGGGCAGTCTGTATATGTGTTTTTCCTGCACTGGTGCCAAAGAGATCACATTAGAAGAGAAACGAACTTCGGTGTCAATATTAAGGATTCCAAATGTCATTATTAATACATGAAAAATCTGACATCTCCATCCAAACGCACACAAACGCATATTGAGGAGTGACTTAACTGCAGCATTTAAGATGTTCATTACCTCCACTCCACAGCAGTGGAGGAGGAGTTGGATCCACCAGGCAGCATTGAATGCCCAGACCTGGCACAGCTGTACAAGCAAAGCTGTAAAAGGAAGTCACCAGCCACTGTCGCTCAATCTGTGTTAATCCCACGCTATGTGCGTGCACGCCAGTCCCACTCCTCGTGTCCCTGCTTTTCACACTCCTAACTTCAATTTGGCAGGAAACTGGACTTGTTGCATCACTTCTTCTGGCTGAAAATCCTTTCGGCATATATTTCTCCTCCAATAATCTTTTTCTTTTTTTTCTAGACACCATGATGGCTGCGTTATCACGCTCAATTGATTCAGTCGTCATTTCTCTGCTACGTTTCTTGCATGTTGTTTTTGTCTTTTGGGTATTCTTTGTGTACATGATGTGTGACTTGTTTATTCTGTTGCACCCACGCGATGTGACTTTTAACAGCAAATGCGAGTGCATATGAGATTTTAAATCCTTTAATGCCCCTGAATCGCTTCTTAGTTGATCAGATCATCTTCTAAATGGCCTTAATACACTAGCAGGGCAGTGTGTTTGTGTGTGTTTGTGTCAAAAAGTGTCAACAGCAATAATCTGTATTTGTCATTTGCTTTATTCTGGAAAAAAAACATGCAATTATATCACATTGTTACTGTAAGTGGCTAAATTCTCTAAAAATCAGCTGTATTATTTGGGTTTTACCAAGGCAGCACTGTTAAACCTCAGTAAGGTTTACAGACAGAATCTTTTATCCAAGCTCCTGCCAAATCAAATCCTAGCCCTCAGGGCAGAATTTCTGTTTTCACATCCCATTTTGTCCTCTGTTTTCAAATACTTTCCCATGAAAAGCTTCACTCCGGTTGACCTAAGCAGACAGGAGGGGTGGCACGGCTCTGTGGGCAACAGAGAGGGAGGCTCTGTACTAAGACAGTAGCAGGTGCAGCTGTGACAGTTGCCGTGTTGTTGCTAGCACCACGCAGTAGTCAAGATGAGGTTCACAGATGTAGCCACTCAGTGCAGTGCTTTATTGGCTGCCTGAAACAATGCATCTCTGTCAGGAACAACCCCTCCTAAGGCCATTTCATTCTAAGAGTCCTCCGTATGAAACGTAGAAAAAGCTTATTCTGACATACAAGGTCAATTCTGCTCGGTGGCAAGATAACCAGAGATCCCCCCAAGACACACATTTCAACCTGAAGTAGTTTATTGTAGTGTAATAAGGGGTTCAAGAACGCGTCGGACCAAAGGGATTTAGATAATAATAACTATAATAATAACATGAATAATAATAATATTAATAATAACAATAATAATAATATTAATAATATACCATATATTAATGTAATTAGGTAATCCTATCCTTTTCATAATTATACATAATTGTATAATTAGCACAGATCTTTTTTCTAATTATTAGTATAAGTATTATCACTGTGTGAAAGAACGTTTCAGATTAATTATTACCAGGCTTCTCTGCAAGTGCAGAGTAATAAGTCAAGAAAAAGACAGCACCCAAGGCTGCCCCTTTCCCCAATGTGATTCTTCCAAGACGCTGGCTTCCAGTCAGGCATCACCTCCAGTCTGTGCTAGATCCTGGAGAACTTATGACAACAATTCAGATTTTTCTTTTTTAAATGTCTTTTATTTATTTATTTGTTTGTTTTTTCAAGCAGGAGCTAACCATAGTCTTTCTATAGGCCCCTGAATAAGTTAACAAATTGCAGTCCAACACACTGTTACGAGGTTTTGTTGAATCTTGTGGTAGCGGAGATCTGAGATAATATGACTATTGTTTTCCAGTAAAGCGCCCAGTCTCTGCTTGTTCAATTACTGGAAGGAGTCTCAATGAGGGCAGTTAAATCATTTGCAGAGACATTATCTACGCAGAGAGAAAAAAGACTGAAAAGAGAGAGGGGAGGAAGAAGAGGAGGAGGAGGAGGAGGTGGGCAAACTTTGGTTTGGAGAGGAAAAAGAAACATTTTTGTGGACCACACATGGAGTGTACTGAGAGGACGAAAGCAGCAGGATTCATAATTCACTGCAGGAAATTAATAGACTAATGCAGCTCGCTCTGTTTCAGTGCCAAAACCCACATTATAAGATACATTTCCATTACAGGTGATGATGGATATCTATCTGGATTATTAAAACGTACACAGAATGTATGAGGAGCTGCCTTATAACTTCAAGCTTTAACACATATGTCACCAGCAAACAGACCGATTCACAAGCCCTCAACTGTCAGCGTGAGCAATCATTAAGAGATAATTTGATTGTTTGTTCAACCTCGGCTGTGTTTGACGTCTCTGGCATGGTGGCAGTTGAGCAGACAATTATTTTGTTGATTAGTTTAGTTTTTCACAACTTAGCATGCCTGTGATATTCCTCTGAAACTCCCAGACCAGACGCTCAGCTCCATCTGACTTGGCAGCTAACAGTAGAAGAACAAAGCTTCCACATTCCTCAACTAAATACTGTACAATAAAATATCATTTATCGAACCCGCAAACTGCCAAAGCCATCAAATTCAGAAAAACAAAAGTGATGTGAAATGATGCAGTCAATAGCATTAAACAGTAATAGCTGAATCAGGAAATCTATTTGTGTATTTAATCAATTAAATCAATGTTACTTTATAAAAAGCATTTTCACTAAATTACTTATCTCTGTTAGTTTCCTGAATAACTCTGAGTGAATATTATAAACACACACCTAAAACAAAAATTAAAAGAATGAGCAAAAATGAGCAAATATGTTTTTCAATCTTCCCTTCATTCATTCTTTTTTTCCATCCTTTGAAACGCACACGGCCGTTTCTCTTTGCAAGTATCACACTACACTTGACAGTTAAATTGAAAGCGGTTCAAAATAAATTGGTATGCAACTCCCTTCATGCATCTAGAATACAGCCCGGGAAAGACGAATTAGAAATAAGCCCATCCGCCCAAACGGAAGTAAAATTGTATTCTAATGCTGAGCATTGCTTACCTGGATTGCACTTCTGAGAGACAGTCGGGCTGACTATTCGGAGCAACGCCCACACAGTCCAGCATGAAATTATTTTTGAGGTAAAAAAAAAAAAAAAACGAAAAAAAATTTAAAAAAAACAAAAGGGAGCAAAACTTTTCTCACTTCCAAAATTGCCAAGGACAACAGCAGCCTCTACGGGAGAAATGTATTACTCTGGTATATTTACCCGCACCATCCCAAAATAACAGCCCTGTCTTGTTGGAACGGGGGCTTTTAAGTGTGGATGTGCTTTACTCTGCTATAATCCAGCCGAGACGTTACTCCTTCCCCTGGCAGACGTCCGCAGATCCCCCCCTGTCTCCCAGCCAGGCCTTGCTCTCCGCTGCTATGGCAGAGCCGCAATAACTGCTGTTTGCTCAGAGCCTTGCCTCCCAGGTTCTCCTCTGTCACACACAAACCGAATATTTTCCCAAAGAGCATTGCAGCTGTGCACAGATAAGGACGAGTCCTGTTCAGATGGTGCTAAGAATGAGATAGAGTGTGTGTGTGTGGTGTGTGTGGCGCGTGTGTTCTGGTTTAATAGTGTTTAATTTAAAATATTAAAAAAGAAAATATCAAAAATAAAATGCGAGAACAAAAAGCGATTTTTTTTAAACATTTTAAATTGAATATTCATTCAATTTCCAATTGTTTTTGTTCTAAATGTTTAAAAATCTTCCATGAGATCGAATGCATCAGCTTTGATATTTTTTTATTTTATTTCTTTTCTTTAAAGGAAACGAAAAGCACACTATATCTGAATTTTTTTCTTCCCAAGCTGCTGTACCTTGGAAATGAGCTAAACACACAGTGCTGATGGCGAGCAGGAGAACCCAAGCAGCGTTTTCAGCCCGATGTAAAACACACAAGCAGCGATCATAAACCAGGTCAGTACTTCATACCCAACTGTTTTATGAGCAGAAGACATGAGTTTTTATGACCTAGTTTTGCACTTTGTACTTCCTTTTCTTCCATGTGCCTTTTAGAGGAGCACAGAATGAGTGAAGCCTTGAAAAAGCCACGCCATACAAGCTCGGAGAGGCTGCCACTTAACCACTGCTCAGAAACCCCAAATGCGAGCTATCGGCTAATAGCCGTGTTGTTTCCTGTCACCGGAATTTGAATTGAGCCTTACTTTGTCCTTGCAGAGTAATGTTCTGCTGGGAAATTATTTAGGCAAGCAGAAAGTTTCACCTGCCATTTCGGGGGCACCAAACCTCCCGCTGCACCAGAGGCCTTTGGCAAGTGGAAACAAATGTTTCACAAAATGGCAGGGAGGGGAGCACATTGGCGCACAGCGTCTTACTGATTGCCAATCGTAAAATAAAATAAGTCACGAAAAGGGAGGCATTGTGGCCCACCAAAGGCCTGCACGTTATACAAAATTTGCCATAACCACCTTTTACAGCCTTGTTTATTCCCTTTAATGGCAGGCAGTTATCTGCACAGTATGACTCCATGTACGTGGTTGAGCGATAGAAAAGGGTGCATGTGAAAGCACGACTCCACAATTTACACCCAAATAAGCAATGGTGTGTAAATCTAAATGTTTTAACTCCCTGCAAGCCTCCACGGCTGACACACTCACAACACCCATCATTGTGTTGCTTTTTTTTTTTCTTTTCGAGATTTTGTAACGTGGCAACTAGCACGTCATTTAGACAAATTGCCACTTCAAACTGGTCGCCTGCATCTGCGAACGAACACTGTGATGCTCATGAAGGACAAACATGAATTTAGAGGTGTTCACCATACACAAAAGCATAAGATCAGTTCAGCAGTGCAATACAGCCACAGCACAGCGTTTAATCCAGTCGTATGGATCCGTCGATCGCTTTTCACGTGAAGACAACAGGCTCCAATTCATGCTCGCAAAGAGACCACGGCACAAAAATGATGCGAGCTAATCTCGCAACTGGTCCCAGTGAATTCAGTCAGTAACAGATTAACTTAATAAACCAGCGAGTCAAAGACCCGGAGACAGTGCAAAAGCTCAGCTGGAACATCCCGGCAGAATATGATGCAAATCTCTGTAATATCATATTATTTTTAAGATTTCATACTTAAACCTATATAGATATGTACTGCCTGTATTGATCTGCGAGCAGAGATGAACACAGAGAGAGGCATCTGGTACCCTGGCAGATCAAGAGCAGCTGCAGTTCTTTGAAACCGGACACACTAAAACATGGATTTAGTCTGAAAAAGGCACTTTTATCCTCAAAAATACTCATAATGGCATGTCTGACTTTGACTATCAAGCGGGACATGCAAGTGGATGGTTCTTTTCTTTGAAATGCAAATAGATGGCATTATTTCCATTGGAGGACAATATAGTGACTTGTCAGACGCTCACAAATGAAATTAAATTCAAGTTTTCATGTTGTTTTCATTAACATTTTTAGAAAGGCATTGATTTAGAATACAATGCTGAAAAGTTTCTGTTTCGTGTTTGTGTGTTCTTTTCTTTCTCTCTTTTTTTATTTCTGGGAAACATAAGCTTTTCCCCTTCATTATATAACATGGGTGAGTGAGTATGCAGCTCACTGATAGCGAGAAAGTTTGTATATCATCTCCCACTCTAACAGAGCCACAAACAAACAAATGCACGAGTTACAGCAAGACGTCATATGGACCTGCTTGAAACGAGGAGGAGCAGGGGACACGTTTTAGCAGTTTCACCAGCCAACATACGCGTATTGTGAAGCTTCTCACGCTCAGCCAAAACCAGTGTCAAAAAATACTACTCCTTCCATTGTGGAGGGAAGGGCTCCGACCACTTTGATATGCTAATGTGTTCCTTCATGACAGCTGGAATTTGCACTTGCATTAATTCAGATCTTTTTTTATGCACAAACACGTGGAAATCGAGTCCCCCAATAAAAAATGAAATAAATAAATAAATAAATAAAACCTGGAATGAGAAGTGAAGCTTATGCAGGCTGACTAAAGAAGAATTCCCAGCAGGTCCACACAGAGAGTTTGTCTTTGCATGAGACTGAGCAATCACGTTGTTATGTATGAGGAGATAAAGCACTTCATCCTCCAAACACTTTTTGTATTGTTTTTTTTTCTTTGTCATCTAATTTACAATCGTAGAAAATGTCATGTATACTTTTTTTAGTCGGGCCCAGACATGTTTGTTTTAAAAAAAAAAAGAAAAGAAAAAAAAACACACCCACAAAAAGTCACCTCTACTGTTACATTATATTCCACTAATGATTATTTCCACCCACTTCCTAATTACCACACATTTTTGGTCTCAAAACTAGACAGGACCTCTAAACTTCGGCTTTCCCTCTTAAGAGAAGGTCTTCAATCAGAAAAAGGGGAAAAAAGAAAAATGGGGGCTTGTGTAGACTGGAGCTAAATTTGTCCCAGTTCAGATCGATCAGTAATGATCGCTGTGCTCCGGGCTGCCATGCATCAGCGCTGACCGCTGCGCGCTGCCCGGCCACGGCTGTGCGTGTGCGAGCCTGCTGCCTATTCTTAACACATGCTTGACGAGACACGTTCAAATCTGTAGGCCTAAATAATACATGTGCAGTAAAAGGATCTAATTTTACTGCCACTCTGCGCCAACTGGCTCGCAGGCGTCCAAATCTGCTCCGTTTTATTTGTGTTTTCATTTCTATTTGTCCCTTTAGAGATTTCCACGTTACTTTCCACGCTTGCGCTGGCTGCAACTGCATCGCATGGCTATCTGTGGCCAAAACTAATTACTACATTTGTAAGCAAGGCTCGAATGATTTTTTTCTCTCCCTTTTCCTTTCTTTCCTTCTTTCTTTTGCTCAAATAGTCTAACCCCAATTATAATGGATTAGCCTGTGAAAGCTCTCCAGAATCACGCCGACATCGCGTCTCAGGTCACAGCTTCCCTGCATTTCTAAATCCCCATTCAAACCAACAAGACCATCAGTGGATTTAAAACGCTCAGTGACCAACACCAACAGCAAACTCCTCCTCGACTTTGGAGGCATAAATTCCAATTAAACGGTGCTTTGCGAGTTCTGGTTCACCTAAACGCGCTGCGCCCCCACTTTGGAATAGTTTCCATTCAGGCTTACAAATCAATCCACATCTGGTTACGTTTTCATTAACCTCTTTTCAATTAACCACGGTGCCTGTTTAGTTATTTAAATCACAAACACAGACTTTTTTTTTTTAAAGGCTCCTTCATTCGTCGGATTTAATTATGCTCCAATGTGTTTTTTATAACAGCTGATGAAATATGTAAAATGTCATTCTGAATGTAACTGAGGTGACCGAGTAGGACACAAAAGTTATCACTTCACATTCGCACATAAACTAATGCGCAAGCTCTGATTTAGAGTAGTAGCCTATAGTGATGTGACTAATGAGCAGGAAATTAAAAGTCTTACCTTTCTTGAAAACGGGGTTAAACGGAGTCACTTAAAGAGGAAATGTCAGTTGTGGGGAAAAAAAGAGATGTAGTTTTTCTTGTGAGAGCCGGTGTGGTGGAAGTCCTCTGGTGTGCGGGTCTGATGCATGCTCCCTGGTCTGGGACAGAGCTGCTCTCAGGCGGCTCCCCCGCTCAGCCCGTGCCTGCGCCGGACACGCACTTCCATGGCACAAAAAAAGCTTGTTGTGCGCTCAGACCTGCATCAACACCTCCTGCACCTCCTGCAGCTCTGGAGCAGCTCTCCGAGCTCCTCTGCGCAATCAATCCCTGTGCAGCAACAGCAAACAAGCAAGAGAAAGAGGAGCGCAGCTTGGGGACGTGTGGGGGAAAAAAAAAAAAAAAAGAAAAGGCAAAAAGACTGAGAGAGGGACAACACTGAGTGGGGGCTTTTCAGTTTCTGGTGGAGGGGGAGATGGCGAAAATTGCTACTTATAGGCGCAGATGATGCTCTCCTGGCTTAGTCTGGATCAGAGTGTGGGGGACTCGGCAAGTTTCATCGGCTCGCCTCTGGAAGAGATCCCGCACACAGTGTAGAGACACTTGGAGGAAGCAGCGCAGCGGCTTCCAGCATGCAGAGCTGAGCAGGGAGAGCAGGCTGTCGTCTGCAGTCTGAGCCGCAGGACTCACACAAAACCAGACATGGAATCACAATCCACTGTGACTCGGAGTCCAGAGTCACCAGCAACAGACTAATCATGCCTGGCACACTGCAAAAACTCAAAATCTTACCTGGAACATTTGTCTTATTTCCAGTTAAAATGTCTCAATTTTAGTAAGAAAATATCTCATTATACTTAAAACAAGAGTCATTACCAGAAAAATAACTTGTTATTTGACAATTTTCACCTGTTTCAAGTAAATTTTCACTTGAAATAAGTAGAAAAATCTGCCAGTGGGACAAGATTTATCTTCTCATTACAAGCAAAAAAATCTCTCAGATTTTTCTACTTAATTTAAGTGAAAATCTACTTAAAACAGGTGAAAATTGTTGTTTTTTCCAGTGGTGAGTCTTGTTTTAAGTCTAATGAAAAAATGTTTTTGACTAAAAATGAGAACTAGAAATATTAACTAGAAATAACACAAATATTCTTGTGAAGATTTTGAGTTTTTGCAGTGCAGGACTGTTTTTTTGTTTTCTTTACAAAGACTCAAATACATTATATTAATAGGAGGGGGTTTATCAATACACATCTCTTCATTTCCCCCCCTTATTTAACTTTGAGATGCAACACTGCCTTCCATTTGGGCTTGCAAGGCCCACATTCTGTCACAGTAAGAAAGCAGAGCCTATTCAGCCAGTGACAGAGGATTCATTCTACTGTAATAGTGCCAAGCTTCAAAAGAAACATGGAAGTACAGGCCAGGCCGGGCCAGGCTGCCCCCTCACCGAAACTGGCCCCACAGTGGTCTGAGCAGAAGTGGTCAAACTGATACTGGTGTGCCAAAAAGGAAGGTGAAAAAAATTGTGTTTTTTCATTGCTGTGATTTTGATTTTTAAGTGACAGCATTCAGCAGTCAAGGGGAATTTTTGCAGGCTGCCGTGACTTCGACCTGTGCCCTCCGTACGGTATGCAGGTATGCAATATATTGCCGATATGAATTCAGTTTGCGCACAATGGAGGTGATTACATGCATTCTTGAGGGCATTTGATTTAAATAAAATCTGAGTTTCAGTAAAAAATAAATGAATAATAAAAAAGCTTTTCTGCAGTGTATCTATCATTTTCAATTTTACATGAGGACCTCTATTTTATATCTGAATGTCTAGAGGTGCATGGTGCAGGTCACAAGCGCTCTATGTTTATTTCTGCATTTTGTAAATACTCCGAACATGTTATAAACTGGTAAAGAAATTCTTTCCAGGAACATTGGGCAGGATGTAGCTACACACCTGGCTTCAATAAAATCTGTCTTTCAACCACGATGGGAAAAATGGAAGGTTGAGTCATGCTTGCCAGGTGAAGGTGAACACAGGAGAGGGGCAGACTGATGTTTTGATAAGCATAATTTTACATAATAATATGGCCATTTTTGCAAAGGACAAAAAAAAGAGAGAGAGAAAGAGAAAACAGATGTAATAAAAGGTCACTCGTATCTGGAGGAATGTTTATTTATAAGCAAAGACCCAAAACACATGTGGTTTCTACGGCTGCAGTGGCTTTAACTGCCATTTAGGATGGATTCATTTGAATACATTTCCGCGGGTTGTCAACAGAGGGCATTTGACTTGTACCGCAAGTCTTCTCTGGCAGGTGAAAGACACAGGAAGATAATCATGCTGTTATTGAACGTTGTTTTATTTTGTTAGATCACTGGCCCCTGTCCAGGGTGTACCCCTGCCTTTCACCCAAAAAGGGATAGGCTCCATTACATCCCCACGGCCCTGAACACAGTATATACAGTAGATAATGAATGGATGGCTGCTACACCACCTTGTTGGATCTTGATCCAAACTTGTGTTGCCTTCTTTATTTTCACAGCACTTGCACACAAAGTGTTAATGTCAAAATGTTGTTATATACCGTGGTGTAATCATACATACAAAGGAGGCACAATACTGCATATAACCACACATCAAATGGTGCAATATCATTATTAACTGTTAGCTCCTGTCATTTGTCCAAAAAATGTTCAGGTGAAAAACAAGGTCATAAATGATAACCCTTTTAAAATATAAACACTCAAAAAATAAATTTTATTTATTTATGTATATATATATATATATATATATATATATATATATATATATATATATATATATATATATATATATATATATATATTTTTTTTTTTTTTTTTTTTTTTTTTTTTTTGATAATTTTATATCAAAATAAAGGTACAATATCAAATGTTTGCATCAAAATAAAGATTTGAGTGTGTTGTTGTTTTTTTTTTGTTTGCTTGCTTTTTTCCCTGTTTTCATAAGCTGAAAATGATGCAGATGCTTCAGACAAACCCCAGCCATCCATGGTGAGAGCAAACAAGTCATCCCAATTCTCATGTGTTCCCTGGCTTGCTTCTTAACCTTCGATTGTTCCCTTAACAATGCTTATTGGTTCTTCACCAAAATATTTGCACATGATTGACATCTCAGGCACACATGACCAGTCACAAGACTGCTGCTGACCCAGACAAATCTGTGCCCCTTTCATTGCGATGGAAAAAGATTTGGCCAGGTTATGCTTCATAGCACAAATAACAAAGCAACGTCTAGCCTCAATCATTCATTTGTGTCAGTATTTCTTATTGTTCTAATTGTGACATTTTATTTAATTTTACTCAAGTGAACCTGTTGAATTGTGCAAAAGTTTTAGTTTATGCAGATATTATTATTATTTTTATCCAATTGCATAATATTACATAGAGATATCTCAAACTGATTTTGGAGGATGAGAGAAAAGACTTAAAGGCCTGCAACAGAGTGATAATGTGACAACCACAGTCTCAAATCTGGGATTAACTGATGAAACAGAGACCATTTTCACCTACAAAAGGGTTTAGTCAAGTCCACAAATCTCCTAATGACAACTTACCCTCTGAAGTAATGATTATTGTGACTATCACTTGTATTACCAAAATGACCAGAATATCAATATTTTCCCCAGTAAACCTACAAACCCTTTACCTATAACTATATTCAGAGTGGAAAGGAAATAATCAGTTTTTAGTTGCCAAAGAAGGCTGGACTTCCTCTTTACTTCTTTCACATTTCCTCAAGTGCATGAAGTGTAATGTGTCCTTCGTCACTTTATTTGCATGAATCTCTTTTAAATCAAATTTAAATCCTCCCGGCACTCAATGAACTCCCATCTATTTTGTCAAGCTAGTTATAGTGGTCTCCTTGGATACCAAACTCTTGGAGTAAACGTATGATCAGAGTTTAGTAGGAAGTTGTGCAGATAACAGTGCTGTCAGTAATAAACATCTATAGGAATTAAAACCTCTCCATGGAATTTCATCTGATGTTTTGTCTGTGAAGGTTTTGACATTTAAAGCTTCTTATATTCATGAAGAATTTAACAAGTCCTTTGAAATAAATGTGTTTGCAGTTGAATCTCACATCTCCCACCCACCAACCTCTATGCTTCTGAAACCAGATGGAACGCTGGCTCGTGCTCTGACACTGTTTTGTTTTCACTTTCTTATTAGGGCAATTAAAATGGACTGAAACAAATATGATTTGGAAAACTTATTTCAATGCATTTTTCATTTGTTTTCTGACAACAGGTCTTTCATCTGAACATTTTCTTAAGGCTCATGGTTTTCTTAAACACAATATCAATGGGTATTTATACCAGCTTGTACCAGACCACCAAATCGATAAGGAATGAGTATGACAGTCTTGTGCTTTTATTTTTGTAATCAATACAGATTTTTTTTTTCTTTCCACAATCATGCAGTTTGCTTCTGCCTAAATGAAAGTCAACATGTTTGTGCTGAAAGCTTGAAAGGAAAAGTATTATCAAGTTCCACCAAAAGATCTCATCATTCTGCTCAAATTTCAGGTGTTTAATCACTCTGTCTGTTCACAAAATGTTGCTGTAGTCAGTCTCCCTTAACAAGCCAGGGACTTATAATTGACCGAGCAGACAGGAAGCAATTAAAAAGAAGTCAAACACACAAGGGGCTTTGAGTTTAAATTTGAATGCAAAAAAAAAAAAAAAAGAAAGCAAGAAACTTGGCCCAGTGTGGGTGTATTGGGATCTGGATTGCACAACTGTCAAATAAGTTGACTTTTAAAAGACCACACTACATAAACAAATCATCTTTAAGCTAACTGTGACACCGTGTAAACATTAGAGAATCTTAGCACCCCTTTAACTTTGTTGTGTGATCAAACATTTCAAGAAATACACATTCATGTACAAAACAGCCCTTTGCTCTTTGTTAAGTTTGATGTATGACTCACATGTTGCTTTAAATAAGCACAGGGGAGCAACAGATATAGGTGAGCAATCTCTATTCAAATGTTTTATATGGAAACTTAGCCAAGTGGAAACAGATGTGCGTCACTTGTGACCTATAAAAAGTGATATATGGTCACCAGTAATATGGTTCAACAGAGGCCACCACTTCCAATTTGCTTCACTTCACCGTATGGTACTCTGTGTTGCATAAATGTGTATATATTTTTCAAACAATAGACGTAGAATTTTGAACCGTGAACGTATGCTCTGTAAACTATGATGACTTGAGGAAATATACATTTATTAATTTTTGCATCACAATTGTAATTCTTCAGAATTATTTTTCTTATTTATTTCTTAATTATTTTCGTGTGACACTTTTTTTCATTTGTAAATTGTCAAAGGAAATCTGAAATACTTATTTTCGTATTAGATAATTTTCAGTTGTAACAGACTAATAAAAACATGGACCAGTGTCTCCGGGTTGGATCTGGAATGATAGTTTTGACGAAGGTCTGACTAATGATATTTAGTTGTTTTTTTAAATGATTTATTTATTTTGATTTCTTAGATTATGTGTCAGGGCTTTCAGATATACTTTGACTTTCTCTCTACAATATTCAAAACTGATGACCAAGATCTAAGTTTTGTCATATGTGTAGAAAACCTTTTTTTACCATTGTTTGAAATCTAAAATACATTATAAAGGTTTTTGATTGAACTGAACTCAGACATAGCAATATACAGTTTACTTTTATCAGGATAACTGTGGAAACTGATACCATACCTCCTGATGATGCATCCAAGAGAGAGCATTTAGGTCCAATTGTTGGACCTAAAAGTGAACCTTGAGGAACGCCACAGTTTACTATTTGCTTCTTAGATTTATAAGGAATTCTCTGTCAGTCAGATATGATTCGCAGCACGAAAACAAAGTGCCAGAGAGGATGTGACAACTGTCTAAAAGGACAGAGTGGTTGGACTGCACATAAATCAAGCCGAACTAAAGCAGAGCTTCTCATACATATTGAGCCTGAGGTCATTTATAATTTTTACAAGTGCTGCCTCTGTGCTATGGTTGCTCTGAAACCCAGATTGGAATTTTTCAAACATACTGAGTATTCTTTTAATAATTTAGTGATTAAAAAACAAGCTTCTCTAAATCAAATTTCTGATAGCAGCAGATTGTATACTGGTCTAGTAAATGTGGAGGGATTTAACTTGCTTCTCTTCAAGAGGAGCTTAACCATAGCAGTCTTATAAGAAGTAGGGACCACACGTATCTGAAGAGAGTAATTTACTTTTGTAAGTAAATGATCAATAAAACAAGTATAAAATGATTCTAAAAATGTTGTGGAGACAGGATCTGAAAAGGATATAGCATATAATGTCACTATGAAAGCTGAAGTCTCTTATATGGACTTCCATCAAAGCTGGATAAAAATGACAAACAATTAAAATGTGGGAACTGAACACGTGTTTAATGTGATCAGTGCTTCCTGTGTCTGCAGAACGGAGGAGAAGCACTGATGAAGACAAAGAGTGGGCGAGTGTGAGAGAAGACTTTACTTTAGTGCTTTACCTGGACAGCCAATAATAAAAATAAACTTTAGTGAACTGTGCAGAGGATAATCTGTCTGCTTTAATACCTTCCAATATGCACAGAGAATGCCTGCAATTGTTCTCTCTAATGAAGATGAACACTTTACTGGAAAGACAGAGGAAAATATGTGACCCCACAAGTCCCTTCAGAGGTCAATAATCTTTTATAGTAATTGCCTCAAATTTTAATTGAAGCAAAATCATACTTAGGCATTCATCATTGTGGACAGACATTCTGTTCTTCAATTTTGCATTCCGATTAATTCTCCTAATTTAAAAGTAACTGCTTTGTGCTTGTATAAAGGAACATAATTATAAGTTTTAAATACATATAGCTTATTTCCATAAAACATTACGATTCTAAATACAGAGGCTGCTCACTAAAGCATAAAAATGACCAAATTTAGGCTGGCTCTGTCTGCAGATGCTTAAACGTATTACCAAGTCAACAACAATCACTCAAGGTATTTCCATTTGACAAAAATGCATAAATGGCTAAACAAATTGGTCTTGAGAGCTGATTACTTTTTTCAAGGTGTGGTTCCAGCCACATACTTCAGGAAGCACAGTCTGTGTGCAAATGTGCAGGGCCTTATGCAAATGCTGCTAGTAATAAAAGCATATTCTTTAATGGCTACACTTTAATAAGTCTGGAGCGATGCCCATCACAGTCATTTGACATGAATGTCCGTTAAGCCAAATTAGTCCAAATGAAATATTTCCAAGCCAATCGAATAGTTTTCTTAATTACTGGTATGCTCTTCCTGGCACACTGATTAACATGTGAGTCCAGTGGGTGAAATGGCAAGGGAAGGAGTGGCAACTCTAATTTCTGTCAACAATGAACTAAATTGCTTTGCCCCAGTTTCTCGAGAGATCCTTGGTTAATTGTTGTTGAATGAGAAACCGGGAAAGGAGCAATTATTAAGACTTTCAGGGAGTTTGCACAATATTAATATGAATATAATATAAAGAAAAAAATGGTGCCTACATGCTTATTGCAAAGTCAAAATCTCTTTTGAAAAAAAGTTTTTTTTTAATTTCTTCAAATCAAGACAGCCTCTGCACATGGTGCGTCCAATCAACCAACTGAATCAGGGGCCGCCAAGAACTTCTAACAGGTCTCCTCCCCTTCGGCCCCTTCAGCTGGTGTGTCTCCACACTGTACCATTGACCGAACATTTAATAAAGTTTACTATGTGATGGCTGTTATGTACATTTTTAGCTGTTTTCACAAATGGCTGGCGTCATCAAAGGAGATGAAAAAAGAAGAATCTAGCAAAAGACAGAAAAGACAAAGAAAAAGTAAATAGACAGTGACAGAGATGTTTCTGACATTTTTGTTTGCTCTATAACATAGTGGTGAGATTAAAACAAAACAATCCTGACCAGAAAAAAGCTATCCGGGAACCACTGCTAGTGGAAACACACCTATTAACACACCTAATAATACATGTGAACAGGAAAGAGTGAAAAGGAGGAAAGGGATGAGTAAAAGACTGAATGCGTCACTGTCATGATGTAAGGTTTTGGTTGGTTTGGCTTTTCCTGAGTTTGTGCTTGATGGTGTCTTTACTGTTTTGTTGGTTTGCTGAGGTGATTTTGGGGGATTTGTTGTGTTCAGCCTCTTGTTTTTTTTCTTCATTTATTTCAAGATTGTTCTTTTGTTTGCATCATTAAGATCCTGTTCTTGGTTTCAGTTTTAGCTCAACCATATTTGCTTTTGTGTGTGAACAGGTTGCTTTACTTCTTGTCTTCCACAGTGTGTCGGTCTAGGTCAGGGGTCTACAACCCTGGTCCTGGAGACCCGCATGTTTCCCTGCTTCATCACACCGTGATACAAGGAGCTGTGTCATTAACAGACTTGTGCAGACCTGGCTAACAACCTAATTGTGATGTTTAATTAGAATCAGGCATGTTGATGTACGAGACATCTAAAACATGCAGGGTTGCGGCTTAAAAGACCAGGGTTGCCGACCCCTGGTCTAAGTTGACTAGTTCCCTTGTGTTGTTTGTTGTAATTGATCACACCTTCACACCAATGTCTCGTTACCCTTTGACTGTCTGTCATAGCTTCATTTATATTTCTGCATAGCAGCTATAGGTTTTGCACGGGGCCTGCCCTGTCTTTGCAGTTTATACTTCTGCGTTACTGTTTAATTCGGTTATTTAAGGTTATTTTTCTGCAGCACCATAGCTGGCGGTGCAGTTTTCCCTTGTGTTTACTTCCTCAGACATACCAACAGAGCAAATAAAGTATATTTTACAACAGTAATAAATGTTGAGCAGTAGTAGATTTTACAGACACTGCAGCAAACTATCGTTCCACCTGACTTGAAAAAGACGAAGAAGAAATAGTGTCGGGAAATTCGTAAACAAAGAACAAATCTACCAATAATGTTTCTTGCTGTGTGTATTGACATGAAACATAGTTACATTTGCAGAGGTGGAAGTCAGGCTCAAGCATCTAACTTCCAGGTTGAGTCTCATGCAGAAGTAAGATTCATTGCAGTTTCTTGACTTGGCACTGGCTCCAAAAGCAGTCAGTCGCCATAGACCTCCATATTAAAACGTCCAACTTTAGAGTAGAAATAAACATATTTATCAGCTGGTGAAATCGTTTGATATCACAGTCTATCACACTAAGAATTTACAAGACCCCCCCCCCCTCGTCCAATCACCTTTAATGGTGAGTTAATGACACTCACCAATGAAAAGGCGGTGCAGAAAAACTGAGGAAAAAGAAAAAAAAAACTCTTGCAACTGATGCTGCTAAGAGCAGAAATATAACAAACGTGTGCTGCGGCGGTGACGTAGCTTCCGGCTCCAGGGCTTTGGCTGAGCCGGACAAGGCGAGTCCCTCTCAGGAGGTGTCGGACAGTGAAAGTGAGGCTCCCGATGCTGCGGTGGTACAGGAGGGGGAGGAGGACAATGGTGGTGATAGCAGGTGTGGATAAACACTAACACTAAATGTTCAGAAACATTGTCTATTAACTTTTCTTGACATAATAGATAGCGTGTGGTGTAAATCTAGTTCTAAAGCGTTGGACAATGATATACTATCCTGATTAATTAACCACTATTTTATGGAGGTGTGGTTTGAGCATGCAGATCTGCTTTTTCACAGTTTTCAATTACAAATCAGATCACAGGAGTTAAATTGTTTTAAGTACACTTTACACTTTCATTACACTTTCTTCAAGCCCACTGTCCAATTTGTTCATGCTTTACCTATTTTTTTCCGTCAGTGTTTATGGTTTATTGCCCTTGCTTTTCTTTTTTTTGAACACTTATTTATGGAAATTTTCAGATTAAATTACATCAAATAAGGGACACGGAGACAATGACCCATTTCACATTATACAGTTAAAAACTAATGTACATCAACGGACAGTATCTGCGCGAGGATTGTGGTGGGCCAGTCTAAACAAAAAAAAGTACAGAGCCAAATTTTTGTCTCAGTCCATGCATGGCTAAACACAACAGCAAATTTTGATCTTGCCATCAAGTCAGCATGTGAAACGACATATTCTGTTGTCAGTGTATACCACTCTTTTGGTGACACCCACCTACCTGCACAACACTGCTTTAAACCTACGCTGTAGTTACGACAAAGCTTTGATGCAGAAGTATAAATCGGGCTTCAGGCTACACAATAGCCTACGCCATCCGGTTCTCACCTATGCTGTAAATACGCCGTAGCCTTGATGCTGATGTATAAATCAAGGTTATGTGTGTGTCTCTACATCCTGCTTTCCTCTCCTTCCCTGCTAGTCCAATGTCTTTCTCCGCCTAAGGCCCTGCTTGTCTTTCTGCATGTTTTCTCTGTCTGATGTTGATTCTTCAGTTACTTGCTAGTTTGTTTTTGCCTTTTGGTTATCCTGCTTTAGCACAATTTTAAGTTAGAAAAGAAGACTCCTGCATTACTCTTGTATCTTTTGGTCCTTTATTCCTAAATATTATCCGTCATCTCCATTATTTTATTGTAAATCCTTTTTATTTAACAAAATTTGCCCAAAGCACGAAGCTCTCTCAGTCCAGATAGTTCCCACGGACTTCAACCCGGTGGAACAACCTGCTAATTGCTATCAGAGCAGGAGCTTATCTTCAAGAAGCCTTTGAAGACACACCTTTTCTGTGTTCATCTTCTTTGCCTAACAGAACTGAATGGATTTAACCTCACAGTCCTTTTTATTTCTCTATTGAAAGTGATTCTCGAGCTGCATTTTTGATTGTTTTTCCACTCACACTTTGTAATTGCCTTCTTCCTTTAGAAATTGCACTATGGCAGTACTCAAAGTCTCCCTCGACTTTTTGCCGTGATTATCTTCCTCTTTTTAGTAAGTCACTGTCGATTAAAGCATCTGCTGGATAAACTAAAATATAATGAGCTGTCGGCTAAAATATCCTTTATTGTTTGGAGTTTTACCATTAGATTCATTAATGTGTAAGTATTTGTTACGGCTGGAAATGAACGCCTCAAAAAGATAAATGCTTTGATTAGTTGATAAAACATTTTACATGAAAAATAAAGTGGAAAAAGATAAGTGGTATAGTAAAGTATAAGTTTTGTCAATGGGTAAATAGAGTAGTCAAAAAACAAGCCGATGGTGTGAAATTGTGAAAATTGTGATCAAGGCTTTGTGATAGGTGAATGCAGTGGACTGATTGTTGACCATGAGTTTTGGCCACCTGATGTGAAAGAAGAGCTCAGTGTCCAGGGGGCAGATGGAGAAAACTTCATGCATTAGACTGTGTTCATAAAAATGCAGGAAGGTGCACCTGTACAGTGGCAGGAAAAAGTATGTGAATCCTTTAGAATGAATTGTTTTTTCAGCATTAATTTGACATGAAATGCAATTTCATCTCCATCTAAGTCACATTTTACACAATTAAAGAGAAAAACAATGTACATCATTCATGAAACATGAACAGAACAAATTAGAGCATAAATGGTTCACAGAGTGAAATTGAGATGTTTCAGGATTAATTAAAAGTCATTCTAAACAAAATCTACTCCTGCGTCCGACCACACATAGAGCGTATGAATCTTGCCTTTTCATTAGCAGAGTTTATGATGTTAATGGGTTATCTGGTCTTGTATTTTCAGAATATGCAGATACCTTTAAAACATGTGTTTTAAAACATAAAAATAAATTAGTTAATTTATGGGAATTTTGCAAAGTTGAAAAGCAAAAGGTGAAGGTGCAAACACCAGCTGAAACTGATTCGGAGGTCTCTGTAGTTATAGCGGCAACAAGATTGTCTGGAGCAGACTTTTGTCAGTGAAGAAAATGTATTTCTTCTTTTTTTGACATTCCACTTTATCAAACAATTTTTGCCTCACTGTTTGAATGTTTTGTTGGACAGAAGACATGGCATTAACTGCCTTACTCACTTCTTTCCAGGCCGTTCCCCACCGGTCCCTGTCACACCCGTACAAAGCAAAATAAAATATATTTTATTTGCTCCAATTCAGTTAAAATTGCCTCCTATAAAAAAGTAAAATAAAATAAAATAAAAAAAAAACAAACAAATGTTCTGGCTCTCCCTCTTTGTTTTTTTTTTTTATTTGCACCATGTCCACAGGCAGACATGCAGGATGACTCCCTGGGTTAGGATTTACGCTGCTTAATGAGCACGGGGAGCAAGCGGCCAATTTGGGAGTGATTCTCATTCATGATCGTACAAAAGTGTCCGGAGTAGGTTTTTAGTCAGTTGATTTATATGTGCAGATCTACATACAGAAGTAGATTTGCTTACTTACTTATGTACGTACTATGAAGATTTCATGAGTGAAGGCCAATGTGTTTAAGCTGATAACACAAACAATTATAACCTCTTATCCCTTCATTGAACACATCCGTGGATTATTCACTGCTCAAGGATAAAGTAGGTGAACCCATACACAACTTTCTTCAACTAAAGTTAACTGGAAGCATTTTTTTGCACAGCTACAGTCCAAGTGAAAAAATGACTTGGAGGTATGGTTTAGACTAGAGCTACTTTCACTGAGATATGAGACTCAGACATTTTGAGCTTGCTGTTAAGAAACAGCTCCTGATGTGAACTATGCGCTGCAAAGAGGAGATATCAGAACACATACAATCCAGGGTAGGTGATCTGAGGCTGAAAAGGAAAACAAAGTAATCTCAATGTGTTTATCTATCAGTCCACAGTTAGGCAATTTCATATTCTACAAATGGAGCCAGATTAGTAGTGTGGTTACTCTTCCTACCTGTTGGCATCCTGCCAAGACAACTCCAAAGGTACAATGCTAAATTCTTAAAGGATTAAAGAGGGAACTGATGAGTGAAAAGCTAAAAGCTTGAAAACACTGGAACTAGCAAACATCTCTCTCCATGAGTCTACCAAAAGTCGGTGAATATACATCTTGCCCATGGCAGAACACTATGAAGGAGCAGGTTGCTGTTAAAAAAAACGAAAACATTGCTACTTACGTAAAGTTTTCTTATGAACACCTTGTCAATCTGCAACGCTGGTCCGCGCTAATACGCAACTCTTCTAATACTGCAAAAAGGGCACAGCCTGCAACGATAAACAGATCAACCCAACAGTGAATTATGGTAGAGTGAGAGTCATGATCTGAACTTGCTTCGCCACTTCGGTCCCTGACCACTTCCTATCATCAAGGGGAAAATTAATTTCCAATTTAGCAAAATGTCCCACAGGATAATGTCAGGGTGGCTGTCTGCCAACTGAAGCTTTGTAAAAATTGGGCGATGCAGCAGGCCATGACACTAAGCACCAGAAGAGCTTGCAGGAAGTCCAGTGGTTTACTCTCTTCATCCTGCAAAACTGTAAATGTTACATTGAGGAATTACTGTATAAAACAGACACTAGAAATTAACAATTCTTAATACATTGCATATAAAAGAATTTCATGACCGAATGTGACGCTTAGAGACCCATCACCGAAGTAGAGAAAATTATCTCAGTTCAGGAATCATTATCAAAAAGTAGGTTGCTGAATAGAAGGAAAAATATTAACAAAAACAACAATGAGAGGAAAGGAAGCTGCAGAGGTAAAGGGCAAAACAAACAAATAAATAAATAAAAAAAGCGAGCTTTAGCTGTAAATAATGAATGCATACTATACTCTTTAAAATCATATTAGCAGTCTTCCAACACTGTCAGAGCAGCAATCCTTTCACATCGCTGCTGCTGTTTAGTACACCAAAATTAGATTTGTTTAATTTACTTTTTTGCATTTTAAAATATTATTATAATTAAACTGCTTTAAAAATGAGTGTACACATGACAAGAAGACGATGAGCTGCATACCGCACATTCTTTCTCCATAAATATCAGTTTGTACGTAGGAAAAGTTGTAGACGACACTGGGTGTTTGTGTTTATGCATCTTACTTCCGGTATTTGTACTTTTTAAATAATCTTCTTGATGGATTGATTTTTCTCCTGAGAGGCTGTTTCATAAACTCTTTGTAGGAGCCCCCCCCCCCCTGCAAATATTCTCAATGGTGAACCTCTATATGAAAACATTTGCAAAAGAAAAAAATATCAGTGGGATCAGTCTGCACTCAGCAGTTTCTTTTAAGCAAACTTAAATTTGCCTGCATCAGGGTTTACAAAAGGAAAGAAATAAGCCAGTTGTGTCAGGACTGTCATAAATACCTTTATGAAGGAAGCGGAACAAATAGGAGTCAGCATAATAAATGCCGTAAATGCTCCACAGGCAAGAGGAAATGGATAAATGGAAATGCGCAATGGATCCCATCCATATTTCAGATGATGGGATATGCTTGCCATGTTTAACCTAACGCTGGGATGTTTGATTAACTGTGTTAATCATTTCCCATCTGCATTGGGCCCCTGTCTCTGCCTTTTGATTAAATTCCTACTAGTCTTGCATTGTTCATTATGTGTACTTGTCAAATAATTGACTGCTTGCAGGCAAAAAAAAGAATGTATGCCTTTCAATCTTGATGAGGAAGTGCTTTAATATCATGTCATCCACTTTGCATGGCGTGTCCAGGAGATGAGTGGGAGACAAGGGCAGTAGTACTTTCCTAGAAGAGCCTCAGAGGGGGGAAAGGTTATCATCTATTTGGCCCATTTGGCTTTCAACAAGCCTTTTCCTGCAGTAGTTCATGTCCAGGGTCAAACACAGTGACTTTTGCCACGACTAATTTTGATTGTATACACACCAAACATGACTGGAAGTGGCTCACAGTGTGAGTTCTGATGATGATGGCGTGATACAAAAGCGGTAACATTAATTAAGATGTCTTTGAAAAAGCAATTATGGCCATGTCTTTTAAGTATGCTGGCACTCATGATGTGAGTGTGAGTCATAAGCCCCCAACATCTTGACTTGGTTAGAAACAAATACTACCTGGATTTGGGAATCAAGTCATTGCAAAGCAGTAGCATATAGAATTCGCACCATCCCTGGCTTCTACTTTTTATATCCAAGAAGTTTTTTCTCCTTTTAATTACTCAACACACAAGTGAATCAAATCATAAAGCTTTCAGCATTCACTTAGAAGCCAGACCTGCCGTGATAATGATACCTGACTCAAATGACAGTTTCATGCTGTGTAATTCCTGGGGTTAAGGGTGTGTGACTCCAGGCTCGTCAGCATCATCTCTGCTCCTGACTCATAATAAAGTCTTGTTTTTTTTTTATACTCCTTAACAAAGATGCGAACCACTTTATATGCATGTGCAGCAGACTGTCAAACCCTCATTTCCTACTCGAGGATATTCTGGTACCAAACACTCCTCGTGATTAGTTTTGTAACATAAGTATAACTGCTGAAGTGAATGTGGAATAAAAGATAGTAAGAAGGGTTTATAGTCATGTAAGTCTGCTTTGCAATCCTGTTATGAGCCAAGATCACCACATCGGTGTGAATAATTCATTTGTGAAAAGCTTGTCTCCAGTCGTTTCAGTCAAATCGCTTCAGTGTGAAAATAAAATGAATTTACTTGCATGGTTCCAGAAGAACTGTCTAATCATGGACTTTTAATATCATGACTCCCTATTGTCGCCACCCTACTCTGTTAAATCTACAAAAGAAGCTGGATTTAATTAAAATAAAACTACTTGTGGATTTCATCTGAATAGCTATGGCAACATCCTAACATCCCTTGCCCGGCGACAGGGTCCTACCACATCACATCTAGTCGCTTCTCAGCTTTACATAAGCTGCGGCGGCAGAGATCACAGGAAATGCAGTTTCACTTGGAAACTAATGCTTTCTGGGAGTAATGATATGTTGTTGACGGAAAAACAACAAAGAAATTCATCCGTTTTTTTATTTGATTTTCCATTTCAGAGACTATTAGTGCTCAAAATGAAATAAAAACTGCGGTTATAAGCCAGTTTTTCCCCCCAAAAAATGCTCTTGTTAGAGCACACAAACACATAAAGACAAATTAAATTGAGCTGAAATGGGGGAGATGGTTGAACATGTCTCGGTGAATATGGGCATTTGGGAGGTTCTCCCTAAATTACTAGAGTGAACCTTCAGGTCACCGGTTTGCCGTGGTAAAAATAAGCTCTTGCTATTGGTTTAAGGAGCTTTCCCACCATTTCTCTGAGGTGGCAAAAGCTCAGCCACGGCTGCATTCTTGTGTGTCTTACCATTAAGACCCAGTGAATACTTTGGCGACAATGGTCATGTGGTCAATAAGGAGGAGGCGATGGAAGCAGCTCAGACTCAGAGGGTGAGCACTGGAATGGACTCATTAAGTCGCAGCTGTTGTGTTTGGAACAATGAGGCAAGGACTCTTCTCAAATCTTCCCAGCACCCAAACATTCGAACCTCAGTCCTGTAGGGTGGGGGAGGCCTGCAATTGCAATTACGTTGGTCTACAATAAGTTAGTAAATATTCTTTTTTTTTTGTCTTTGTGATAATATGTTGAAATTGGAGTTTCTAATGCAAAATAACTTACACTTATTAAAAGAAAATATGCATTTTTAGCTTTCAGTCAATTTGTTGTTGCAAATTAGATCACAAGTTGTGATTTATTTATGTTCTCTATTTATTTTTCTTTGTATAGTCATTTGTTTCTGATCATATGAAGTGATTAAAAGCTAACTTCACCTTTTGGATTCACTGTGCCAGAGACCTCCTGTTGACACAGCAAGAGGAAGCTAGAAAAGCAGTGAGTGACCCTAGTCTGGTTTGGAGGTCTCAAAATGATAACACCTCTCCTCGCCTCACAAAGAACTCCCCTGCTGCTGCAGCCTTGGTACTGCAATGCCTACACCACTGCAGTCGATTGGATTACAGAGACGGCTTACTGTGAGCTGGAGCCCGCCTCACCGCCAGTGCCATTTTTCATGTAAATGTCCCAACAGGTCATGGTGCCCGACATAATAGACTGGATAGAACACAGCAAAAGGCTCTTTGTCTGCAAAACTACAAACTGTGACATCAGCTGGTGAGGATCTTTTCTTTTTCTTGATTTTTTTTTTTCCACCTTTGTTAAACTCTCAGAGCGCATGGGAAATAACCAGAGCACCGAGTCCCTGCCTCATGCCGTACTGTATCACTCTGGTAGTGGGACTTTCTTGGAGCGGCGAAACCCTGGATTTGTTCTTTGTTTCCTTTCCGTCCCGGGGTTGGCAGTGTTTGCTTTGGAGCTGACAGTTGATTTTTTAGGATTCAAGACGCTGGCCCACCAGCAGTCAAGAAATCTTAACCTGTAATAACAAAGTCGCCACTTCATCGCGTTCACAGCGCTGGCAACAATGACAGCTAAAATCTGTGTGACACGCTAAAATATAAACTTGTATTTCAGCCTCATCGCCGTATGTGCCTTGAAAAGGTGAAACATGGAATGTAAATACCACAAAAGAGGCTAAATAAACCGAGCGAGAGAGTAGGTCATCCAATCTAAAAATTCACACCATGTCACTTCAGAGGCCATGAATAACAAAACTCCAGATGATGTCAGAACTGACTTCCACTTCAATATTTGTGTTTACGCTAGGTGTCTGCAGATACCTCCTGTTTCTTTTTCAGCCAGAGTTCATATGAGATCACGACTGCACATCTTCACATCCCCTGTTGTTGCTCAAGACCTTCCCATAAGGTCCACCTGGATCGCATCAACAGAAATCACCTGAGCAGTTTGTCCTGTAAAAAATGTAATTAAACTCAGTGATTTCAAATTTAATTGTCACAACAAAGCCGAAGCCCTGTACCTCCAACGACCGTGTTGAACAAACAAACCACTGTTTTTGTTTATCTTTTTTGAATTAGCCGGAACTTTAAAATTAAGTTGGATCTCTGAGGGTCTTTTTTTTTAATCATCACAAATCCTCTCTAACACATGCCTTCATGCTTCGTCACATGCCCGTGCTGAAGCCTTTCTAAATCCTCACAAACTTGCCGTTTGCTTTAAGCGAGGGGCAATATGATAAGACATCTCCTGAGAGGTGAGATTCCGCTGCCATTTCTGTTAAGTGCAGTGGTGTGTATTGGTTAAGCTGATATTGGGCCATCTCAAATTTGCCTCTTGGTGTCAGATAAGCACATGCCCCCTTCCACCCACTCTCTAAACAGCACCCCTCTCCCCTTCCCCCACACCTCCAAACACACAAACACACGCGCACACACAGCTGTTTCCCTCCTCTGGGAGTCTGTGGAGGCCAACTGTGCAGCCACTGAAATGAGCTGCTAATCCCTGTACAGGCTCCCAACCATATTACAATCCTCCCAGCAATCGCCACAGTGCGAGTGTGTGCTATTAGTCCACATGCATTCATGCACACATCTAGACATGTGTCAATCTGTTTGAGCACTAGTTGCATAAAGCTTCACGTGTGTATACGACAAGGTGAAAATGCTTGTTGTGCCAGTCCTGTTTGACTTTGCCGTAAAAATATATATATATATATATATATATATATATATATATATATATATATATATATATATAGTGTCCGACCGATCAGCCTTTTTTTCGATTATTTCGATCACCGATTAGGGGGAAATCAAAAAGACCGATAGCCGATATCAGCCGATACGATTATTACCCTTTTTTACCTTTTTGGGAGAAAACAAATTTCAATACAAGAATTCATTTAAATGAATGGTGAGCAATTTATTGCTTTAACTAGGAAGGACAGCAATATTCACTTCGCACGGCTCACACATCAAAAGTGCAAATTATGGAACATCAAACAAAACAAGCAGCATTTCAGTTATTAAAAATAACATTAAGTGCATTTTCTCTTTACATAAAATAAAAAAGCTGCCTATAAAAAATAACAAATTAAGAGGAATAACAGCCTCAATTTTAGAACAGTCAGGCACAATACTCCCAATTCCCAGACCCAAACCACAGCAAGTGCCTACTTGGAGGTAGTAACAGTAAGCTAACTAGTACACATGACAAACAACCAAACAGTACAGGTTGTGAAAATGGCTACACAGGTTGTTTTTTTAAGTGCAAATATTTACTTAAGTTTACTTAAGTTTGAGCATGTTGAACATTATTAATACAAAAAGAAAATGCAGTATTTCAGTAAATTTCTTAATTTTTCTTAAAAAAAAAAAATCGAAATGATTTATTTTCGATTTCTTTTTTGGGGGGGCCGATACCGATTATTAATAAAATTATGAATATCGAATTCGATAATCAGCCACGGCCGATTATCGGTCGCCCACTAATATAAATATATATATATATATATATATATATATATACCCTTCCAGTTCTTTATTGTAAATGCACAACCAATTTCCATAGCAGAAAGAAAATTCCACCTCTTTTCTACAAGTGTTTCCAACTCCCCTCGCTGCCTTTCATTGCAGCAAACTCATTACTCGTTCCTATGAAAGTGAAATGAATGAGAGTGTGGGATGGGTGCGAGGTCATGGCCTCAAGGCCTCCGAGGAGCGAGGATGCATAAACTCATCACCTACTACTGATGGAGGACCACTCATCTCAGTCAGCATATCTGTCCTTCACCTCTACTAGATTTTGCCATCATCAAAAGGTAAACACAAAAGTATGAGGCAAGAGCAGTTTTATACTCAATAGATGCGTTCAAACAAGCATAAATAACATATTTGAAGGAAATGAAGTGCAGTGACTGTTCCAAGAGAGGAAGCAGTCTGTCCTTTCAATGCCTTTCTTTCATTAATGGTGTCTTCTCAGTCCTGAAACCAAAACTGCACCAAATCAACCTGGAGATTTTTAGATGTGCGTTATGGTTTTTCTCTTCTCACAGTCTGCACCCAGCACCACAGGGTTTCTGTCATTTAATTTCTTCTTAGATCAGCATCCTAGAAAGGTATACAAACAATGACCATAAAACCCCCTTGATAAAACAGATTTATTTTTATTGTGTATGCTTTGGAACAGCGTTCTGAAAAATCTCATAAAGCTGTTTAGTTTATGCCACACAGACATTTTTTTAGGCAATTTTATTGCATAAAATATTGCATAAGATTTTCAATTGTCGGTGAATTCGGGTTACCCGAACACTGAGAACGACAAGAGAAGTGTCTGTTTCTATCTTTATTTTATCTATTTTTTTATTTTATTTTGGGAGGGAGGGGTGAAAAGAAAAATTGTTAGCACTGTTGCCTCATATCGAGAAGGTTCCCGGTTCCATTCCCTGGCCCGGCGGGGGTCTTTCTGTGTGGAGTTTGCATGTTCTCCCTGTGCGTGCGTGGGTTCCCTCTGGGTACTCCAGTCAAAAACCATGCATAGTAGGTTAATTGATGATTCTAAATTGCCCATAGGTGTGTGAGTATTTCTGGTTGTCTGTCTGTATATGTGGCCCTGTGATGGACTGGTGACCTGTCCAGGTGAACCCCTGCCTCTCGCCTGTAATGAGCTGGGATAGGCTCCAGCAGACCCCTGTGACCCTGCAAAGGATAAAGCGAGTATAGAGAATGGATGGATGGATGGATGAATCTGGTACACATTCAATAAGTCTTCTGTTAGTATTGGTCTTATTGTGTGTTTATGTGTGTGGGTAGGGCTGCACGATTCTGGACAAAATGAGAATCACGATTTTTTTGCTTAGAATTGAGATCACGATTCTCTCACGATTTTTTTCCAATATAAAATTTATTGCACTTATTACTTTAACTTTGCAACAGCTGAACAAAAATATAATAACAATAAACATCTCTTGTCTTCTTTACACAAACCTTTGGATAATTTAAACAATAATAACAATTTTGAACAATATTTGTTCCTCCCTGAGTTGAACACCCTTTCAGAAAGGGGACTTGTAACAGATCCTGTAGTTCTGAGGCAACAAATTATTCCTCTGGCTGGGATGAACCCCCCATTGCCTTTTGCTGCTATTAAGAAGCTGCCGATACAAAAGGTAAACGTTACAAAAAATATGATGGTGCCTGATAAAAGACTGGCATCAACTTTGTAACAGCTGACATTGAACATAAAAACAATAAACATAAAAAAAAAAAAAAAAAAAAAAAAAAAATTAAATTGTCGTCATTTGGAAATGAGATTGCGTTCAAGCATGAATCGAGGTCGCAATTTTTTAACGATTAATCGTGCAGCCCTATGTGTGGGGTTGTCTTCATCACAGCTTCCACATTCTCCTGACTTTCTCTGCTGGGAACAGGTGAGGACTGCAGGAAGGCCAGTCTAGTACCCGTACTCTGTTGCTCAGCCTGAGCTTGTCATCTATTCACTGCTGTATTAATTAGTCTTGTGGAAAGATGCATAGTTGTCGGTGGAAAAGATGTTGTCTTGAAGGCATCATATGTTTCTCTAAGATGTTAAAGTACTTCTCTGCATTAATGCTGCCATCACAGATGTGCAAATTAGCTTTGCCATGGGCACAGAAATAACTCCATACCATCACAGAGCATGGCCTTTGAGCTTGTTTCAGTCTAGATGGCCCTTTTAATCTTTGGCCTGCAGCACATGGCACCTATTTCATCTGAAAATGATCTGGAATACTGATTTGTCGGACCACAATAGACATCAATGTGTGGCTGTCCATCCTAGATGCCTCCGAGTCCAGAGACTTTGACGTTACCGCCGGACATTTTAGAATAAGGCTGTTTTTTTCTTTCTTCCCATAGTAAAGCTTTAAACAGCATTTGTGGAAGTAGTTTGTCATCATAATGCTTGACACAAGTTCTAAAAAGGAATCCCTTGTCTATGTAGTTCAGCTATCAGCAATTCATTGATAATGGTGGCAGCACTGTTGCCTCACAGCAAGAAGGTTCCTGGTTTGAATCCCAGCAGGGGCCTTTCTAAGTGGAGTTTGCATGTTCTACTCAGGCACGGGTGGATTTTCTCTGGGTACTTGGTCCAGTTTCCTCACACAGGCCTCAATTGATGATCCTAAATTACCCATAGGTGTGAGTGTGAACGGTTGGCTGTATGTGGCCCTGCGATTGACTGGCGGTCTGTCCTGGGTGAACACCTGCCTTTCAACAACAGAGAACTTTGAAACACTAGGTCAGGGATTTCTTTCCATTAACATACTTTTCTTGTGAGTTAGTAAGTAAGTAAGTGAGTCAAATGTATTTATAAAGCACCTTTAAAATAGAGATATAATTAAAAAAAGAACATTCACCCTGACAACAAATAAATCACAAATTTGACCTAAAAACACAGACATAAGAAATGACTAGATTAGTGGACTGGAAAAGGTAGTGATCAGAGGAGAGTTTTTAATCTAGACTGAAAGGTGGAAATAGTGGGGGCACATCGAATGTCTGAGGGTAACTGGTTCCACAGTCGGGGAGCCGCCACAGCAAAGGCCCTATCACCTTTCAGCTTCAGCCGTGACCGCGGCACATGTAGTTTTCCTTGACTAGAGGACCTCAGAGACATGGTGGCTGACTGGAACTGAAGAAGGTCAGTAATATAAGCAGGGACCCATTAAGAGCCTTAAAAACCACAAGTAAAACTTTACACTTAATTCTAAAATGAATGGGGAGGTTAGTAAATAAACTCCAGTGATGTGTGATGGTTCTCTGTGCAGTACAACTCTACATTTTCTTTTCTTTCCTCTTTTAATTCTCATTTCTGTTAACACCCCAGATATCGTCTGTCCATCTTTAATTTCCAAAGGCATTTGACAGCATTTTTTTCATTTCATTTTAGTACCATTATCACAATCATCTATTGATCTCATGTGTTAGAAATAACATTGTTTTATTCTTTTAATCATTATCACACGCACACGCACACGCACACACACACACACACACACACACACACACACACACACACACACACACACACACACACACATTAAAACTTAAAACCAATTAAAAGTAGTAAAAAATTACATTGATTATTACAATAAGAATTTACACCAGAATTGAAAAGCAAAAATATCGATTATCATGAATTGATTTCAGTGAATTATTTATTATCATTTAAATTATTTGTTCTTACTTATGTGAAAATTGTGAGTTTTTCTATTTTTAAAAGTAGGGTACCAACATATTTGTCCACGTTTGTGTGTTTAACTGACAAAACATGACACACATCAAAAAGTTATTGAAATATATTTAGGGAGAACATTTTTGTGATTTCTCCCCTGAGAGTTCAAATGCTACAAGTGAGAAAAAAAAATAGAACAAATCATATATACTTCTGTTACCTCCAACAATGAGAACAAACTGTCAAAAAAAGCCTGCAAGGACTCTTTCTATTTGGAATTCCTCAGATGCCAGACTGTCTACAGGCATAACAAGGGCAATTTTTCACAGCTACCTGTCCATGGCACATTGTCCATTTATCCATCAACACAACTCAAAAGCAAAGCATTCTTCATGATTTTTCATCTTGTGCATGTGTGTCCAGCCAGGAACAACATACACAAGTCTAGCCAATCAGAAAAGGAATGTAAATACTATAGATTTTGACAGTTTCCACAAAGGAAACATCTTATTATGGAAATAAGTCAAGATCATGAGCAGTGGCTGGTTTTCACAAAAATACTTGTTTGTGGAATGATGCAGGTCTGGCAAACCTGGGTTAGACAATTGTGTATATAATCAGCAATTACCCTAATGGCTGTGCTGACATACATTGTGGAGTAGGGTTCGACTGCGTGTCGAGGGACTCGTGTGGTGAGAATGGCCCAGGAGGACGAGGGTCTGCTGAAAGTCCTGTCAGTGTCTCTGAGTGATGACTTGTCAACAAAGCACTCCTGTTTCAGACACAACCAAGGCTCAGGTGGCTCCAGTGGGTCCTTCTACCTCCAAATGGTGTGTCTCAGGTCACTCCCATTCAGAGTGCTGGCACTTTTCTTTTAACTCCTCTCCATCAGCAGCACTTTTCTTCCATTCACTCTTCTTTCATAACCTTTTTAATCTGTCAATTTGACCACATAATCTTATGAATTGTATCATTTTCCTTGAAACATGCTTGAAGAAATATCAAAAAGGAATGTCCAAGACTTCCACCTACCTCTATGGTCACAGAAAAATACCTCCTCCATTAAGAGTTTTAACTATTCTCTGTTTTTGTCTGCTGAAATCACAAGAAGTCAAAATTATTAAAAACAATTTCTGTGACATTGCTAAAAGCGGCATTAAAAGACAGATTAGTACTCTAATACTAGTGAAAATCATATAGTGGCAATGCAATGCTTTTCTGTGTTTTCTAATGTGTGAATTCGCATCTGTCATTTCCACAAGCACCAACTCGGCTCGACTAAAAGGGGACCTATTATGAAAAACACGTTTTCTCTTGCTTTAACATATATAAAGTGGTCTCCCCTCAGCCTGTCAACTCAGAGGAGGAGGAAAGCAACCAAATTCTGCAGTGTCTGTACAGCCGCCCGGTTGATCCATCCAGTGTGATGTGACTTCTACGAGCCGTTCAGATTCTGCTCCCTTTCGTTATGTAACGACGGGCGCGATTTACATCGGTTGGCCTCCGATGCGTGAAACCACGCCCACAACTAACTCCGCCAGCTGGAGCCTCCGCCATTTTTTCGTAGCGGTGTATCGCGTCATTCAGGCAGCCAATCAGCACAGAGCCTCATTATCATAGCCCCGCCCACTCAGAATCCCGCATAGATAATGAGGTTAGAGAATGGGAAGATAAAGACATGGTTTAGAGGCTGAATTTCTGCAAAAACAATCAAAAGCTTGTTTTTAAGACATTCAAGGCCTGTTTAAAATAGGTATTAGATGCCATAATAGGTCCCCTTTAACTTTGTTTTAAGGGTTATCCACTAAGTTTATACCTCCTTTTTTTCGCACTTACTAGGCAAGGGTTCCAACCGAGCCCAGTCGGACTGAGAATACGTCCCCAGGCTGCAGGCCTTTGATTGGCCAGGGAATAACGTATCTGATTAGTCTAGAGAGCAACTTCTTCATACCCGGCAAGCAAACCAACTCCGTGGTGGCACAAGGAGGTTCACAGGTTTCTGTGCCTCGTGGTCAACGATCGCATCCAGAAGGAGCTCGATAAGGCAATGCGGAACGAGAACAAGGCCCGCCCACATTGAGGTGGTACTGAGCCGTAATGGAAAACGAATCGGGGCGAGGCGAGAATAGTCGAGGTGAATCGAGTTGAAAACTGGAAAAGGGGCATAAGATGAGATGAAATGAAAATGAAAACAGATAATTTTACCTGCAATTCTAAATCGTTTTAGTTGGTTTTGTTTAGTTAATTTTTGTTTTAGCTTTATAAAAGTCTTTAGTTTTTATTTTTATTTCAGTTAACTGGAATCTTTTTTCTTTTTTACTGTAAGTTTCAGTTTTAGTTTAGTTCAGTCTTCGTTTTCATTAACTCTCAGCTTACCATGTCAGGCTGCAGCCTTTTGGTGACTGTTTTCTTGGTTAATGTGTTCAGAAACTCACAAAATACCTCCTGAGCCCAAGTAGATCCAATCATAATATTTGCCTTCTCCTGGGTGGAAAGGGGAAATGTTGCTTTTTTCATAAAAAAAAAAAACACTGCAAAAAGTTTCTGGTTAGATCAGATAAACTGTATTTACACATAAGATTTAGTCTTGAACAAAGCATTGTACAATATTTAATTACATGTCGGAATCGTATTTTGAACAGTAACTGTTGGATGTATAAATGTAAATAATAAATTGTTCTCTTATGACATAGTGGATTGGATTGGAGTGTTAGAAAGCAGAAGTACCTCAATTTTCCGATTCCATCCTGGACTAGTTTCAAAGTAATTATTCACAATTTATCAATTTGTTTCCCCAGAATTCTCAATTTAAGGGCCCAGCTATAAAACATGTATCTCAGGTGAGCATGACCCTGGACACCTCTTGCTTATTCCGGTGCACAATTTTATGCTTCTTACTCAGCTTCAACCACCAGCTGCCACCGTGTCACACGGATTTGTTCCTAACAAGCACTGCGATAAAAACAGCTTTGATTATAAATTACTACAGAATCACTTGTTTGTGCGATGGCTTCAAGAGTGACGTGAGCAACGGCATAGTAAAAATCCAGAACATCAGATAATGTTCTGGAGGGCATAGCCTTCAAATTATATTCAACAGGAAAGAGGCTGGAGTTTATTTACCAACTCACAAGAGAAATATTTGAATATCTTACAAAGAAATCCCTGACTCTATGTTTTTAGGTAGCTGCAGTGTCTTTTGTTAAAAATATAAGCAATCTTTTTGAGTTGTGTATACTCATGGGCTCATTCTACCGTGTACTTCTTTATGTCATTTGGGAAAAGTAAGAATATGTTTGAGGTTGTTTACCTTGCTTTATGCTCATTGCATTTTCTTATTGAATTTAGCCTGCTGAGTTGGACTCCATTCAAAAATGCAGTGCCCTGTGCTGCAGCTGGAAATAGGCAATATTGAACCAAGCTAATGTGCATTTCTATTGGCAAACCAATGCACTGTAGAAGCCCTTGACTTGATAACATCACTCTTCTTTCAGTGTTTTACAAAAGAGGTCTGCATGCTCCAAGGTACCCAATACGGGAAGATCGTTCTTTAGAGATGTTCTCAGCCAGGCAGAACCTAACTTGAAAAAAGTGGCTGAATTTTTTAATACAAATAATGTAATGATTAAATTCGCCATGTCACTTGAAGTTGAGGGGGGGGGGATAATTCTGCTAATGCTGATTCTTGCTCCTCACATCATGCCTCTCTGGGTTGATGTGAGTGTATTGGCCTGCACACAGAAGTCAAACAACAATTACTGACCCAATTTCTGGAGTTCTGCATTAGATTGCAACGTTTCCAACCTGATGAAAGACCGGCAGCTTGTGCAGTGCAGAACTGTTTGAATCCCCCTCCCCACTTTTTGCCCGTTTGATTTAAAAACAGTGATGGTGACATGTTCTTTTTAGCTTTGCTTACAGCTGATTCGATACGATATGATAACACTTATTTTTGAGTTGACACTGAAATTCTTTTAGCATCCCTGGGTGGCTCATTTGAGAGGACTTCATAAACATAACATGCAAAACAACAAAGAAAAACAGAGACCTACACACAAAGAACCGATATAAAATATTACACCCCCATGTTGACATGTTGCATTGTACAAGAGTGCACAAATACAGCTCACATCGTATCATCATAGCAGTTCATAAGTCTGTTTATGTCAGATAAAAAGTGAAAGTGCTTTCTGCATCATAGTATGCACTCAACAAGGTTGCAGCAACTGCTCATGAAAGGACAGGACGCTTGACTGGGTAACTTTTATACCTCACGGAAGATAGAGAGGCGAAAACAAAGAAACGCAAAGACCAAAGGACAAAACTAATTTAAACAAAGGCAAAACAGGGTGAAAAAAATGAAATTGTAAATAGGGACACATGAGCAAACCACTGCAAAACCTAACCGTGTGGAAGGCCCTAAACACTATATCTCCTCGCTGATAAGTCCAGAAGCTTATCAGCCAATAGGTAATTTCAATTAAAAGAGGTTTTGCCAGACAAGTGGTTAAATACCTCAGAGGGATGCTGTCACCACGGGAGAGGTGGCAGGCTGCCTCTACAAGACAGAGCGAGAAGGAAGAGGAAGACGAGTGCTGCATGAATGACTGGACTTGGCCCCAGTTGCGGCACGTGATGAGCGTTATTACATTAGCTCCTCGCCAATCACATAATGAACTCTCTGTCAGACGAGACAAAAGTCCAGCCACACCCCTGCAGCAAGGCAAAAGGCTAGAAGAATGTGATCGGTAGGATTAACAATGAAGGAGCCCTGAAGGGAGGTAGTGAGAGGCCTTTTGCCAGAGAGAGATAGGAAGATTCAGGAGCTTAGTGTTGTCAAATGTTTTATTCAGCCATGACCGTGAGTGCTGCCAAACAGATTAGCCTGTTTACTAAAGGTTCTCATTTAAGAGATAAATCTTTAAATGTTGGCTTTGGCAGTGGGAGATGAGGAGGGTAGCATCTATGTCACACAGAGAAGGTGGAGGGATGGGCTCAGCTAATGCAACAACAAAGGAACTTGGAGGTACAAATAAATATTCATATTCAAATACTCATTAAACTGCGAGTTGCTGGAATTAATGACAACTGTAAGCAGACATTGATCGATACGCCTCAGTATAACTCTCTCCCAAGGTGAGATCATGATCGAAGCTATCTTCAAACCAAGCAGGTTGCACGGCTGTTGGCGGGATGGGGGTTGAAGATTCGACTGTGTTCTTTGTTGTAGTTCAGTTGTAGCTCTGTGGAATTCTTGCTTCTCTCTACTCTACTTCCCTCCCCGTTCCTTTTGTTCTTGCCTATTACAGCGGGGGTGATGAGGCTCCCCTGGGCGTGTTCAGTTACAGAAGCCCAATCTCACAGGATATTCATCTTCAAGAAACATCAACTAAGCAGCTGTGATTTTGAACAACTAGGAGAAAAGAGCCACAGAAATAGCTTAAATGAAAGAAAACTAAAGGAAAAGAAGTAGCTAAATGGTGTATTTCAGGCCAGATAGCTACTCTACCAAGAATTAAAGAAAGTACCTTTCTTGTGCATGACACAGTCATTACATTTATCTGTCCTCCCTACTGTTTCTGTGCTGAACACGCCCACAGTTTGGTTCAGGAAGCCTCAGTTCTTAGTCAACTTGTTAGAATAGACCCATGCCAAGCATTCCACATCAATTCCAATTAATGATGCTGCCCTTGGCAGAAAAATAGTAAATTACTACCAAGAGGGTTGTTTTATTTCCCAAGATGAAGTATACACAGCTCCTGCTTCACACTCAAAAATTGATAACTACCATATCCTATATGACCCACTTTCTTACTAATGAGAGGTCATCACATACTGCGTATAAATATCAGGGGAAAATGCTGTCATTTCTGTTGGGCCATTCTTTAGTCTTTATTGACCTTAAGGGACACACCATGCAATCTTGGCAAGTGGCAGGTGTATGAGTTGGGGACAAAACTGACAAACAACTGCAGGGCAACTTTTAATGGAACCAGTGGGACTATGTGTGAATGGCCTGTCCTGCAAGTGCCCCCACACACAACACATATAGAGATAGAGTAGATGGAATAGAAGCAACAAACAGATGATAATGCTATGAAGGAAAATGATTGACAGAAGAATTGCAAGACTGAGGACCTGTGGGTCCAACTGACCGTTAGGTTTCAGAATATTTAAAACTTGACTGTCATTTCTGCGCAGATATGTGAAAGGTGGAGTCCAATCTATTCATGTGCAAAACAAAACAAGATTCTCTGCAAAATCCTGTTCACCACCTGGCTGTCTTGCTCAAATCAATAACTTCTTTGGCTATCACAGCTTGAGAGTGAGTGGCTCTCCAACATGGCAGCCATATGTCAGGTAAGATCAAATAAACTTGCTTAAATTTACAATACACTGGATTCTCTTTCTCATAGAGCAGGACAACATTTCTTTTTCTTTCTCCTGAAGCTACTGTTTTTAAAATTGACTGTCTGGGTTCTCAGATTTTGAGCTGGTGAAGTTTGAGGTAGTATAAAAATGTGCAAATCTGGGAATTACCATAGGTCTTGACATGAAATAGCAGGGAGTTGTCATTGAGAATCATGAATATTCAAGCCTTTGACCCAGTTTGATACGCTAGAGCAGGACAATGGGTTGAAGGGTAAAAATCCATCTGAGCTCAAATGTACCACAGCAGTTGTGGGAGGGATTTCATTTTAACAAATTAACTAATCAACTTTTGAGCTGCTTTCTTGTATGACAATGATAAGATGTAAAGTAAAGAAAACAAAAACAACTGAAAATAAGACATTTTTAAAAACCTGATTACAGCATAAAACACTGAGCCACTAAAACTGGTCACCCATCAGAGATCCCTCCAAGACAAAGTGTGAACACCCTTCCTCTGAATCATGAAGCAACATACTGAAGTACACAAATGAAAAGTGTTTCATTCTTCCCAGACCATAAGTTAATAAAAAATCCACTCTGTTGGCACCAGACTGTCTGACACAAACTCAAATTGATTCATAATTGAGTTTGTATAGATTTTTATCCAGCTTTTGCTGGTTACATTAAGGCTTGACTAGTCTCATTTTGCAGTGGAGTGTAGAGCAATTGCAAGCCGTGTTTCAGGCTCACTGTTCATCATGCATTGCAATAGCTTGCTCAAATAATAACAGGCTTTGAAGGACAATTTAGCTCCTTTCTACTCATCAATGTGCAACCAATGAAGGATGTATTTAGGGTCACCTTTTACCACTGACACAAGCTTTTTATCTGAGTGTGAGGATTCACATTTGAATGCTAAATGGGAGTCAGAAACACATCAAATACAAAGAGCTTTTTTTTAAAAAAAGAACCATTTCTGAATTTTTTTTTGTTTCTTGTAGTCCTACCCTTCCGTCCCTTTCTTCTGCACATGGATCCTTAAACAATAAATTTACTTTGATGCAGAAATGTAATGTATATAAATAAGCCATTCCTTAAAATATCTGCTTGCTTTATGTTTTGAAAGGTTTTAACTAAACAAGGATACAAAAACAACAGCTCCTATTATCACTCACCATTGCAGAGACAGTGTGATGACAGAACTAAGGGTAGAAAAAAAAACTACTTTCATTGACATCCAACATAAAGTAAGCAAAGATATACTGAGATCCCTTGACTTGTCTCACTCGTCCACTCTTGCCTTTCTTGGTGTTTCTCTTGATGTGTGTGCTTTGTGATTAAGAAGCAGGCAGGTCATTTATCAGACTTTGCTGTCCATTCAGTCCTCAGTGGGGCCTGCCATATCTCTATCCAGCTCCGAGCCATGGTCAGTCTTTAGGAGGACAGCCATCTCCTGTTGTGATAAAAAGACAAAAAAAAAAAGAAAAGAAAAAAAAAAGCCGACCAAGTTTAGGATTTATGGCCGATCTACAACAGGCATGAACATCTCCTTAGGGAGGCCATAAAACACTGAGGAAAACAGAGTGCAAGCAGTAACACATACATTTGTCTTTTATAGCTCGGTGTTCTGATAATGATGTTTGATTTTCCATTATGTTCAAATGAAAGGTGAGAGGAACCCAGGGCTGGGAATTTGATGTCCTGACCAACTGCTGCATACACCATGGTCTCTTATGTAAACCTCTTGCATCTTTCCAGTGGGAAAAGACCCTGAAAAAGTCATGTCAGGTCCCCATGGTGCTCATTAAGTCCACCAAGCGAACAATATTATCATTTACTGTAATAAAAAGGATGCACTGGATCTCATCTGTGCACAATGCTGTAGTTTTTCTTATGGGGAGACTACCAGTGTGGCTCAAAGCAGCTTTTTGGTTGTAAAAGGCAATTCAGCTACCATCACTTGGCCATCCTTCTTTTAATAAGTCTTTGAAGGATCATGTGCATATTTAAATAAGGGTGCATGTGGTTTGCACTGGCAGAGCTTCATTAAAAGACTGAAATATTCCCTTTTCATTTGATAGAATCCCCAGAGCTGTATTTATTGGTTGTCCCTGGCAATATCGTGGAAGATTAATAAAGCACACCAATATTATTCAGCTTGTGGGATAATTAGACAGCCTAGCTCTGAATAAGTGGTATATGGAACATAAATTCTACTAATAAGCAATATATTGGTTTACGATCTAAAGGTGTTGGATCTAAACTTGTCGAGAGAAAATGAAGAACTTGGTTCTACAATGAAAGAAAGGACATATTTTGTTCATATATATGTGTGTGTGTGTGTGTCTGTGTAAGTGTGTTAAGGGAGAGAGTAAGAAAGAGAGAGTGAGAGAGAGAGGAAGACATGGTGGTGGACAGATTGGCAGCGATCAGCAGAGAATTAAGTGCACCAGTAGCATGGCGAATCTGAACAGTCAACAGGTTGAAGGTCGCAGTGACACCTGCACTGCAAAAACAGCCCCTCAAGAAATAAGCCTAATATTCCTAAATCTAGTCAACAGTCTTATAGTAAGCAAAAAATACCTCTGCTCATGAGGTCAGCAAAATTTGATAGACTAGAATTCTTAAAACTAAAATATGGTCTAGTCACTAGACAAACAGTAAGACGTATTTTCTTGAAACAAGGTATTTAAAAAAAAAAAAAGTTCTATGAAATTGCTTTTGCAGATTTATATACAGTTAGCATTAGCTACAACGGCTTTTGTGACCTGACTCAGTGAGATATCAGGTTAACGTCTAGACCAAAGTCAAATAAAAGCTACCAAAAAAATGTTTTTCTCCATCTCCTATGAACCAAAAATAATTATAGTACTTGCATAGTCTTTATCAACTTGACAGGTGAAAGGGGAATTGGACTCAAAAGACACCAGGAGGAGGAGGAAGTAATAAACAATGTCCTATATTTGAACTGAAAATGCGGTAGAAGCAGGAAATCCAAGTGAACCAAAAACAACAAGCAGCAACGAGGAAAAACTGTGGGGCTGAACATGGGGAGAATAACAGGTCGAGAAACAGAAAGATGGCACGAGAGACGATGAAGAGAAGTAATGGCAGCAAGGAAAATATAGACACATGGACCGATGAGACAGAGGTGTGAACAATCAGGACATGAGAACAAGGGAAGTGTATCTAGATTAACAGGCAAGGATTACAACTGTCAAAATAAGATGAGAGCTTAAGCAACCAGTTAATGCACAAGAGTAAATAAGGCTAAAAGTACTAACTCGAACTAAACTGAGGAACAGTCTTACTAGAGATGTCACTTGCTTCATTTGGAATGAAAAACGAACAACTTCATTTAACACTGTTTGGTATCTGTATAACTGAATATTTATCAGTTAAACAGGCATATCTTTTATAGATTTATGCGTATGTTTACATGTTTTAGGCTAAACTGTTCATTTCTTTAATCATACTTGAAAGCTGATGCTGCAAGCCAAATACTGGTTGGTGTCAGGTTTGTTTATGACTTCAATAACAAACACATCTTTTACATTGTAAGGAGGTGAGCAACCGGTTCAATTGGTATTCATCTTTTTTTCCAGTGTATTTTGAGGAGGCAACCAGATCTTCAGAGCGGCAATGCTCATCAAAAAACAAAAGTTGAGCTGCATAATAAAGTTAATAAAATGAGCTTTCAAGGAGACAAAAACCTGTATTCTCTGAATGAGATAGGTGGCAAGAGGGTTTATTTTACAGTAAAACATCTATCTCTGCACATATTGTAGAATCACTCACTGTTGGAGTTGGTTAAAATTTAAACATTTTATTGCAAATTTGTTCAAACCTTTTTTGAACAAACTCTAATACAAAACAAAACTACTAGTATGAAGAAGCACACAAATGAAATGTCACATTGGTTACATTTCAATGAGCAAAAATCTCTGAGGGAAAACAATGCAAGCTTTACAACAGCATGTAAACATACTGTGACAGCGTGTTTTAATGTGGACATTCAGGTTCAAAACCTGATGATTGCAGAAATGAATTGTATAAGATTTAACATCATTTTTTTAACCTTCTAAGGTCAGGTATACAAATCTCTGACAAGTGGCCCAGCTGCTGTTTCCAATAAAATGTTGAAAATGAAAAAAAAGAAGGGAGAAAAAATTGAAAGAAAATATGTCTTTAATGAAGCAGGTGACCAACTGAGAAGAGATACAGATGAATCCTGACATGCAAAATAAAAATTAACTGACTTGACGTTAAATGGCCTTTTAGTTATAGCACCTTTTTAAACTTATCCAGCTCCTAGAAAGTGTATTACTTTGTGTTTCTCATTTAACCATTCACACAATCGCATTCACACTACTACAGCTACTTATATAGAAGTAGTTTCATTTCAATGCCTCCCCCCCAAAAAAAATAAAAAAATAAATAAAAAGAGGTCTGACTTGTTGGGATCTTACAAAGAACATCTGAGAATATTTTTAGTCAATTTAGTCAACAATATTTATCACCAGTGCAAGACACACCAGGAGATGAGGAAAAAACAAGAATTATATAATAATAGACTGATCAGACTAATCATGCTATTATAACCTGTGAAAAAAACAGATATTAGCCCAATCAACAAAGTAAAAAAAGGATCAAGTGTACTGTAGAACCACTCAAAAACCTTATAGCCTTTACAGAAACTGTAATAAGTTATACAGACCACATCTAAATAAAATGAAGACATAGTGAAAAGCTTTTTAAATCAATTGGAATCACCATCAACTTGTGCTTTTCAAAATGATTCAGCTATCACAAGGGAAGAGATAAATGAAAAAAGTATTTTATTAATCATAAATCTCTCTGTACTAGTAGCTACTGTATCAAATTATACCAAATGTTTAAAGAAGTGATACCAGGATTTAACTCCAGTAGACTTTAACACCAGCCACAAAGACAAGATGCAATAATTGCTGTCATTTCATGCGCAGTACTTTGGTCTCTAAAACCAGTGTCAATACAAAACATATCTTACATATGAATTACATTAAATAAAAACAATCAATCAAAACTTGCCTCACGAGAAGACATCAAAATTTCACAAGATCTGGAAAACTCATAACAGAGAAAAGACAAAGTGTTTGACTGTGTAAATTGGAGATCTTTGTATCAAGCAAGGTTGGGATTCAAAGATAAACTCAAAAGATTAAATCATTGTACAAAGAGCCCTCAGCTAAAATGAAAATAAACAGAAATTTAAAAGATGAAATTTGGCTAACAAGATCCAACATGTTTCTCGGGGGAGGCTATCTTTGCTTTATTCATTAAGTGCCTGGCTACAGCAGATAGCAAAATAAATAAAGTTTATCACAAGAAAAACAAAACCCGTAGTGATGACACTGCTTGAAACATATACCCATCATTAGGGGCATGGGAAAATAAATCAACAATCACAATTACATGTCATCAAAACTGAAAGATGAATCTGAGGACCTTAATTGGAATGTAAAGGTATGAATCCCTCCAGCTGTCAAATGACAGAGGAAGAAATGTTGAACCAAAATTAAATTTTTTTTCCATAAAGTCGATTTTAGACCAAAGCATATATGTATACAAAATATATATTTTAAAAGTCGAATGAAAACACAAGACAAGTCCAAAATAATACAGATTCAATTATAGCTCTGTAACAGCTGATGCATGAATTTTTGCATTCAGCTTGACAATAAAAGACAAAAAGAAAAAGGAATTAGTAAGTGATATCAGTTTCACTCCTGGCCAATATTACTGAGGATTTAACCTTTGGCCAGTGTAAGAAATAAGAGCCTGGAATATCTAAGAAAGAAGGGCAAGCTTTAGAGTTGCTGAAGAGAAATTCGGAGACACAGGATTCTGATATCAGCAGTTAGGAGACTATTACAGAAGGAAATTCAGATCCCTCTAAGGAAGTGAACAGTGTGATCCAAATCATAATCAAAGCTTAAAATGGAAGTAATGCAGGAATAATTCCAGGATTATTAAACTTAAATGATAAGCAGCCTGCTAAATATGAAAGAGAAGCAGGAGTAGGAGCTTAATATGGTAATTAAAGAAGATCCATCGCATATCCACCAAGTCACGGACATGGAGGGAATTCTCTCTTGAAAAACATCATGACACTGAAGATGAAAAGTAAGCAGTTGAACTAACATCATAAATGTTGGAGAAAGAGGAATCGTTTGATGTAGATGTCTAACATGGCCTTCAGATATTTCAGAAAATAACTTTGAGAAATAGTATATGAAGGGAAACATAAAACACTAGATTATGAGCTTCAAAGTATTATATAATTATAATAAATTGGAACACATAATGTATGTTTCAAGATCAGAATCAGAATCTCTACAATTAGATGTAATAGTGACAAACTGCTTTATGTGATCATGGCAACATCCCCTTTAAGGCCATTCCCAGCGTGTGCTGCATCAACAAGGGAATATGCTTTCTAGTGAGGACCTTCTGCATGAGACAAGGCATCTGCCACTGTCAGACATTTTTCAAAGAGATGCATCCAGAAAATACTTTAACCTATTGTTTAAGTTATGACAATGTGTCATAAGTAGTTATTTGAGTCCAGTCAAGACGTCCTTTTGTGAAATGTGACTTAGCTTTTTGGATGTAGAGGGTGTATGATGGTCTGGAGGTGAGCGGTGAGCAGGTGAAGGGCTGCAGTCAAATTTGCTGCAATTAAAGACCAAGGATGGGTGATCGAGGGACAGACCGCATTTCAGCAGAGGCAACGTACAGTAGCCTAAACAAACACCAACAATGAATGGAACTGCAGTTCCTACGTAGACTTCAGAGGGTTGTCACATCCCAGGTATACAGAAGAACTTGCATGGTACTGGACGTGAAAGATGGACAATGCACTTCTAAACATTTGCATTTGATGTTAACAGTTTTTAAATCTTGGACCTCAGTAGATTGTTGTGGATGAGTTGGTGGCTGAAAAGCACTTAATGGGCTGAATGAAATTGGAAAGTTTTCAGGAGCAAAACTCTTCCAGGATGCTATGCACGCACCACCCTGTGAAGTATTGAAGAGATCCTTCAGCTGCGCTGCTGCGGATGCTGCAAATGTTCATCCTTGCATTAAGCATGAAGTGACTGAGGGGCAATCTCTGTAATAAACCCATTCTTTTCAAACAACTTAGGAGGATGCTCCCGGAATAAGAGATGGGGAGAGGCATCAGGACAGCAGAGCTACTGGGTTGATGCTTTCATGTGGTCAGATAGACCAATGAACTTTGTAGTAGTGATTCACATGAACCATGTAGAGTGTGTTTTGTGAGCATAGTGTAATATTTGCATGGGTGGCCTACATGAGCTAGCTTGCAAGGACCCCCATAATAGTAGGACTTTTAACTTGGGCATTACCTTCCCTTATATGTCAGTGGGAATTACTAACAGACAGAAATCGTAAACATCTGACTCATAGTAAGCAAAAACACTTTGGCTGAAATTGCCACACTTTGGCAAAGAATCATCCAAGAGGTGAAGCGAAAAATGTTTATTATAAATTTGGAGGCAGAAAACTGAAAAACATTACATGTTTTTATGCCAGAAGAAAACTCTCAGCCATTGGCCTGCAAACTTAGTACTCTCACCAATCTAAAGAATAGAATCAGTCACTAAACATGTTTTAAAGGTATCTGCAAATTGTGAAAACAACAGGCATTGAGGCATTAACATTATAAAGTGGGAGTGGGAGTGGGAGGGGTCACTGATGATGTGTCAAGCCTTCCTTGTGATACTGGTAGTGTTGCTATAGTTACAGAGAGTGAAGAAAGTCAATGACAAGCAATATTTATGTGAATTTCTCTGAATTTGAACAAGCTCTAAGTGCTGTTGGAGAAAAGAGTAGATTTTGTTCATATCAATGAAAAGCCAAAGAAAAGTTTGGAACGACATTTTCATGAATGTCAAAACATGCACACATTTCATTCTACAGTTTCAACAGTTTATGCACAAATCATTTCACTTTTCAGCAAACTATCATCAATCTTACAGTACACGTCCCAACAATTTGTTTTTCAATTGAGATCCATACGGATCATTAAGACTGTCCTTGTTTTCAGTTTTGTGCATAAGGCAAGGAAAGGTATATATTTGTATAGCACATTTCAGCAACAAGGCAATTCAAGGTGCTTTACATAATGAAAACATGAAAAATAAAGAGAACAAAAAAGAGTGGCACTGCAGTGGCATAATAAAGAAAACTAAGACTTAAGCTAGAGTTACAGTGTAGTACTGAAATTAACAATGTTTCAATTTAAATTCAGAATGGTTGATTTAAAGGACCTGAGGGTGTCAGCAGTTTTCTGGACATTTTATCCAGACCTGTATGGTATAAAAACTGAGTGCCGCTTCTGCATGTTTTGTTCTGATTCTGGAGACACAGAGCAGACCTCAACCAGAAGACCTGAGAAGTCTGGGTGGTTGATATGGCAACAACACGTTACTGATATAGTCTAGTCCTTAACCATTCAGTGATTTATAAACTAACAGAATACTTTTAAAGCTCTCTCAGGTACAGGGAGCCAGTGTAAAGACCTCAGAACTGGAGTGATGTGGTCCACATGTGGACAGCAGCACTCTGGATCAGCTGTAGTTGTCTGATTTACTTTTTTGGAAGACCTATGAAGACACTGTTGTAGTAATAAAGTTGACTAAAGATAGACACATGGATGAGGTTTTCAAGGTCCAGCCGCGACATTAGTCCTTTGATCCTGGAGATGTTTTTCAAGTGATAGAAGACCGGCTTTGTAATTGTTTTAATGAGTCTCTGAAGGTTCAGGTCTGAGTCAACGACTACACCCAGATTTCAGGCTTTATCGATGGTTTGTAGATGTAATAACTAAACAACTACTACTACTTCAGTCTACCACTGAAGATGGTAGACGTCAAAGCATTTGGGCAGAGACAAAATGGTATTTAACTGACAAAACATATCTTTTCAATCACCTTACTGATGAACAGAAGATTTGAGATGGGTCTGTAAATTAGCCTAAATTATTCGTTTTCAACAGTGGTTTGATGACTGCTGTCTTCAAGGTCTGGGGGAAACCTTCACCTTCGTGTGAGAAATGGAATCAATGATATCTGAAACTTTATTGTGGAAGTTAATTAGTACTTCATTTACTGAGTTCCAGGACATCGTGGAGGTGGAACTAGTAGACTTGATTAAAGTTTCCTTAAGAAAGTGTTTTGACTTCTCTTTGGCTGCCCAAGTGGATGGAAATGGTGCTTTGAAAGAAAACATGGAGTTGATGGAGAAAACATGAGATTTGGGCATGATGTGAGTTGGAATCAAATCCTGACAAGCTTTTTTTATGTTGTCAGTGAAATCCAGGAGTGGGGCGTTTGGACTGAGTGGAATCTAGGGGGAAGGTTTGGGGTCCTTTGTTAGGGCTGTGGGGAACTCCACTTGTTCTGTTGGAGTCTCCACTTGTTGTGGTGATGTATTAGTCTCTTTTTGGGTCTCCTGTCTCCATCCATCTGCCTTATAAAGATGTTTGCGTTCCCAGAAAATGATGAAATTGTCAATAAAGTTCACTGACTGTGCAGCACACGTACTGTATCTTTAAGCCATTTGTTGAACACCAGCAGTCTGCTGAATCTCTCATCTCCATGCCGGACTGCTGGAAAAGGTTCACTGAAAAACATCTTGTTTCTTCAGTAGATGAAGTCCTCTTTCAGCATTTTCAGTTGTTGCTTCACAACATCAAGGGCTCCTGTGTGTATGATGAGACTTTTCACTTTTGGATGCTCATCAGCAATCATCAATATTTTCTCAGAAAAATCAGACACCATGCCGTTGGTAAAACAGAGTACTTTGGTGTATTTCTTGCTGCAGAAGCATTTGATCTCATTCACAGCTTCGTCGCCCACTATCAGGGTTTTAGGGCCAGTGGCTGGTTCTTTCTGAAGCTATTTAGAGTATGATCTGGTCTCATAGCTTTCTCTGCTGTTTGAAGACGAGCTTTCCTTTGGGGAGTCAAGGTCCTGTAGAAGTGGAGTAATCGTGTTTTCTAGTGGAATTCCTGTGTTTTCAGCTGGATTGCTCCTACCATTTGCTGTAGTCGGCTGCTGTTTCTCCCCGGCTGGGTTGAAGAGATGGTTCTCCTCAATGCTGGCCAAGTCGTTCATCCAGGTGCTGTGTTCTTTCTTTCAGCAATCTTTCTAGGTCTGAAGAAAGCGATTTATCTTTAGACCTTGCAATGAGAGTAAACCTGGGATGCCTACTGTCAGCCTGCTCATTGTTGTAGGTCATCCGTGGAGTCGTTTTATTTCCATATGGAGCATTTTCCTCAGCATTCACTTCAAGTCAATTAATTATCATTTCCATTACTTTCTGGACACGTTTGTCGTAGTCATCTGTGGAAAAGGGGGCATCTTGGTTTGATAAGCATGTGTTTCCAGAAACAAATGCAGCTGATCCCAATGTTTTGTGGTGCTGCTGAAAAATACTATGAGCAAAAGTAAGCAAAGAAAGCAGAGAGCAATCAGAGAACGTGGCAGTAAGGTATGTAGTAGTTGGGATGACTATACCTTTCAAACTGCCCCATATTTTCTATGCTTGCGTAAGCATGCTTTCTTTCTTCCCCACAACTTTGTACGGAATCTAGGGCTGTCAAAGTAAATTTGATCCAATTCCACTATTTTTTTAAGTTGAGATAAACGTATACATGTTTCAGGAAATTTTACCCTTGGCCTAACTTGTAGTTTGGAGAAACAACAAGGGATGCAGCTGTAATAGACTGTCAAATATAATGCAGGTAACATCAGTTTTGTGACAAAATACAAAAAAAATGAATAAATATATTTTTCCAGGTACGGCATGCCCCATGTTGGAATTCAACAAGAACACAGTACCATATATCAATCAAATTTAGCTGTAGCCACCAGCTCTTTCAACTAACTCATGTCAGATGAGCTGCAGAGCTGCCGGTGGACATTTAAAGCAGAATATCCCACTTCACATTTTGTGTTGGAGGTGAAATCAGAAATTAACGCTTATTACGTTTAGCTGACACTTGGCTAGTATAAACTGCCAGTTACGAAGCGATGATGGCTAGCCATTGGTTGAGACGACTGTCAATCAAAAGACTTTGCCTTATATTATAAATAAATGTATTTATAAAAATAGATTCACCTTATGTGGTTGAAAAAAATGAAGGCCCCTCAGATTTGTCATGGATGTGAAATTAAACGATACAAATCCCCCAATTCTTTTTTTTTTAAAAGGCTGTAAATATGTGATAGAAAATTTAGCCTTAAACCAAAACTATGTGAGGGGCAAATTTAGCCTTGTACAGAGAACAGTCAGCAGACTGATACTTTGTCCCCAAAAGATTAGCTTGGTTTATCTGAATCATGAGGATTAATCATCATTTATGCTTTAAAATCATTATGCCTCCTTTGTTCATTGTCATTTCTGCATTGAGATGCCTGATGTATGTTCTGACCCTTTTGCATGCAACTGCTTAATTAAATCTACTGAAATCTGTCTCATCTGTCTTTTTCTTGGTAACTTATACGCATTCACTTTCAGTCTGGATATTCACCTAGTGGGAAAAAAACATATTAAAGAGCATTTAATAGGTTTTTCCACAACGATATATTTATCAAAAACTGCTTAAATCAGAGGATGTTTAAATGGACATTATTATTTTATACTTACTCAGATCAAGATCAAATATTGATTGTTGGGCCAAAGTTTGCCCTGTCTAGACTTTCAGGACATATTTTTGACATATAATAATAGAACCACTTTTTAAAAAAGTACAAAGTACAAATGTCAGCTCCTGTTTCATCACAATTTGAAAAATATATTTTTAAGGTAAACATTAAGAAAATTATTTGTGCAATTAATTGCGAGTTTACTATGAAAATCTTTCGATTAATCATGGACCATGAATCAAGCAGTATGTCTTATAGCCACTACGACTATAGTATCAAAATCACCAGGAAGGCTAGATGCATTACCCCTCCCACTATACTCATCAGCTGTCTAAGCCTCTTTCATCAGACAAAAGCTATGGGAGTATTACAAGTAGAACATCATGCCTGATGGGTAGTACCAACCTCTAAGTTATCAGGTTCTTTAATATTCACTGAATGTCTTTGCAGGTCCAGGTAAGATCATTTAATGTGAAAGTATAATGTACTGTTACAGATACATGTGTGCGTACACATACAGAAAGAATACTGCAAATCTAAAGTAAACTGAACTCCTTGCACCATAGGACTGTTGGCTCCTGCAACCTAGTCTGTACTTCCTCACACAAAAACTCACTTTAAAAGACAGATACGCCCCCAGTTCTCTGACACACTGCACAGCTTTTATAGATTTGATTTGAACATATACTCTTGTATTAGTCCCATCTGTTATGATGTGTTGTGAAGTGTTAGACATGTCTTGGGATATACGTGAGCACACCCAGCACACCAGTTCCTATCAGCTATATTGCTGAAATGGCTACAATAACCTGTAACTTACACTTAAAAATGTTGTTGTATTTTGATAAAGTATACTTGAGCACAAACAGTATGGATTTGTTGTGTTTCACACAACCTTAAGAACAAACAAATTCATAAAAAAAATAGAATATTATCAGTACCATAGACCTACCTGTCCTCAGATTGCAATTTATTTTTTTTCTCATGTCCTTTCTCATCTTTTAAGCCTCTATACCCCAGTGAAACAAACAAACACACAAATTAAACAGCTAATTAACTTTTCCAAATATTATTGTTGTTTGACTTCCATTCCCTCGACTGGCTAATTTTTATGTTTAAATGCCATGTTTTAACTATTCTCTTAAATACTAGAGTCATTCAGTTACACAACCTATTTTGCAAATGGAGACAATAAAGAACCAGCTGTGCAGGAATGCAGAGAGGCAGATTTAGAGTTTTATCAAGTGATGAGACAACATCAGTTCTTGTTGAAATTGCTGCAGCAGATGTAAAAGGGAAATTGCATTCAACATAACCATTATTACATATACTTTTTTATAAAAATGCATTTTTTGATAATGTGTTCCATAACACAAAAGACGAGTTGAAAAACAGCCTTGAATGTCAGTCTCTGCTCTTCACGACAACAACAGAACATTTCCTGTGCTGAAGTGGTTGCTAAGACAGTTGAGAGTTAGTGCAGACGTCACCGTTAAATTCTGGTTTGTATATCTCAGTGGCAAAAGGTAAGGTGAGGACCATAAAACTGTAGTGATAAGCACAAATCAATGTGCCCTTCGGCCTCTCTGTTCTCTGTGTAAATACTGAATTTTAGAATGTAAGCACTGTGAATCAGTCATTATATATGTGATTTTTCTGATTTACTGCCTTTCTCCGTTGACTGGCTGCAGCCTGTCTTTCATTTTATGACTTGATTGTTTCATGTGAAATGCTGGGCTGGCAATCAGCAAACACCTAGTATTTGCTTAAAGAAAATACCTATAAACCTGCGGCAGACTGATCTAATGGCATTTTTGTTTTTGCTCAAGCTCAGCCTCATCTGGCTGTTACTCATCTCTCCTCATCTTTATGTTCAAGAAGCTTTTTCTGCATATTGTACTTTAGCTTCAATAAGTAAGTATGGCCAGCAAATGCTTCATATAATAATCAAAAGCAGCTACTTGAATAACTATTAATTTCTATATTTATCCATATCTATCTATGTGTGTGTGTGTGTGTGTGTGTATAATGTGCTCTGAAAATACTGCAACAACAGCGATCATAAGCAAAATAGCCCATCCATCCATGATCTATACCTTCTTATACGTATCCAGGGTTACAGGTATCGGCGGGAGCCTGTGCCAGCTCTTTTCAAATGAAAGAACAGGGATACACCGTGGACAGGTCACCAGTTTATCACAGGGTATATCAAATTGGCAAACAGCCACTTCAGGTCACTCCTGTGGACAATTTATAATCAATTAACCTGATACATGTCTGGGCTGTGGAAGGAGACTGCAGTACACAGAGAAAACCCATGCAAACATGGCAAAAACCTGCAAACTCCATACAGAAAGGCATGCTGCCCCTACACAAAACAGTTTCTGTAGCAATATGTACAGTATTATTTCATTTTTCTGAAAAACAGTGCTCCTGAATAACCCCCCCCCACCCAAAAAAACCCCCCAAAAAAACCAGGTGATCCCCAAAGAATGATCCCCGACAAGAAGCAAGAAAACTGATCTGTCTTTGAACCTTTGATAGGTCATTATCATGTGTTCATTGCCTGTTTTAATTTCTTTTTTTTCCCTCTGCTGCAATGTCATGCTTCAAGCCATTGTGCTGAGTTCGGGAGGTTGTGCCCGCCGGAGTCCTGCTGCTGCATTTGCTGTTTTAATTCATTCAGTTCCAAAAAAAAGCCTTCATCAGCATCCTTTCAGGGACAACAATTTACACACAAAAGATTGCTGGGGAGGCACTGAATCTGAGAGTATCCCATGGGTGGGCACCCCTGAATGATATGTGTTGAGTTGGGGACACTGTATCTCAATTTTACATTCTGTATGTTTGATTTACTGTCATTTTTGATTTACCATACAATGACAAATTCTGCCACATACACACGAATGTCAAATCCTATGACAAAATGTTGTAAGATTCAACAATATGGATATTGACAAATATAATAGGGGCAAAATTGTTGCAACCGATCTGTAAATGAGTCATTTGCAAGGAAAACAAACCACAGAAGCAGCAGTTATTCCAGTTGTCAGATTTATGCTACAAGAGCATCATTGTTGTTATGTTTCTGAAATAATCACAATCATCCACTTTCAAAAGGATCTGCTTTAGTTACATATTGTTCCTCTTCACCAGCACCAGAATGCTCATACTCAAAATCACTCCTTATGCTTGTCACTATTTTGAAAAAGACTGCTGCAAATGATTTCTGATTGGAAGTTGTCTTGAAAACCAAAATTAATTAGTTATGCACAGTGAGCAGAAGATAGCATTTTTCAAGCTCTTATCTCACCCTTGTTGCAGCACTTGTGAGTGATGCACACCAGGTACTTCTGTTACTAGTACAGTCGCCACTGCGGACTACTGTAGTGTCTATTGCATCAGCTTGCACTTTGCAACTGAGAACTGTAACAAGCACTTTAAATATCACTATACTTCCTACACAGTGAACCAACACATGTCCAAACTACTCCACCATAAGTAAAATTATTAACTAGTATTTATTACGGAAGACCTGCACAATTATGCACTTATTGGAGGGTTGACACTTCCTGTTTACTCATTGCTAAAAGCATCTCATTAAGCTGCATGGAATCAGGGTGGTGGTTTAAAAATATAAGTATCATTTTACTTTTTCTAGCAAATGTGAGGTTAGATAGTATTTTGTCTCCTTTTTTGAGCTTTTTTCCCCCCATTCCTTCACAGCTACCACCATCCTTGTCAATTACAAAGCTATGTCAGGTGACCTACAAATTTTACACAGAGAGTGTGGCTCAGAAATCAAAGAGCAGGACCATAGCTAGCCCTCCAGCACCAAATCTCTCCCACTGCTCTGGTCATAATCACATCACTGACAGGAGGCTGGGGAAAAAGCAGGACACGGGATGGAACTGGAAACGCAGCAGAGTGGCAGAGAAATAACAGGAAGGTGGCTAAGTGGAGCCAGAACAGATGTTGAGTTAGAGCAGGGTTAAAGAAGCTGCCCGAAACCCAACTGGTGTGATTCTCCAACTCAAACCCAGTTATGCCACCAGCTTGCCATGCAGTTATTTGCTGTGTATGTATGCTGTGGTTGACCTGAACTGGCACGTTTATCTTTAAATCAGTTATCTAAACGTCATTGTTTCCTTGGCCAGCAACCCCCCAAACCTCTGTGTAAACAAATCAAGACCATTCACAGTAGCAAACAGCTGCTTTACTCACACAACTTTATATAAACTGAGGCTGCCCACAAAAGATTAAGCAAATTATGTGTGGATTTTCCGACTGTCTCAACTGAAACCTCAAAGAAAGCTGCTGCCACTTCCTTAGTAAACAAAAAATTTGTAGTAATAGATCAATAATAACACTAAAAAAGGGGGTTCTGGATATTATTCATGTTAAATTGCATCTTGATATCCTTAAAAACCATGGTGAATTAGACTTCAGTGCTTGTTTTGAGACTGGAAGTGGGACTCACGGACATGCGCACACACACACACACACACACACACACACACACACACACACACACACACACACACACACACACACACACACACACACACACACACACACACACACACACACACACTCTCTCTCTATTATTTAAATAAAATGCATGTTATTTGACCATTCTTCCAGCATTTGGCATTTGTTATCAAGGCATTGAAAAGACATAACACCTTATAAATAAGAATTGTTTTGGGAAAAAAAGAAATGACACAGATATCACAGCCATATCAGTCTCACATATCCCATCTGATCATCCAAGATCACATCAGATAAGTGATGTGGTCGTATTGTCATTTGTCTTAGGTCCACAATGTGACTAATCAGAAGGTAAATTATGTGCCTAATATCTGACCCACATCATTTTTTACAAGCTAACAAAATACTTGTGTCTCACTTAGTAATTATTGATCTCTTGTGTATCTTGATCTTTACTTCTTCTGAGTCTGATTTGCAATGAATTGACAAAGAGCCTTGTGGAAAACTGTCAGTTCATTGGCAGAACTAATGTCAGTGTGAGTGAGATCATTTTTATTTGCCAGCTAATATATGTTTGAAAAATCTTTTTACCTTGCAATTAGACACATGGCTAATTTAATTTAATTTAATATGGCTTACAGCCTGTGCTATTATGTTCTAAAGTGCACTGTGACTGTTGAGATTTAAAACTGATGCTTAATAGAACATTGTAAACCCAGGAGGCCAAGTCAGTTCTTTTCCATTAAAGCCCCTTTCAGACATTTGCTACTTTTCCTTTATCTGATGGCATTGAACATGTCAGCTGTGTGTTTCAATGAGCACTTTGGTGGCTTTTCTGTAAAACACAATGCAAATTTGACTTGGTTGGGCCAAGTTAAATTTGTGCAACTCTTTCAAAATCTGCTTTTTATTTGGCATATGAGATGGCTTTGTGTGGAACCTGACTATAAAACGCTGTCCAACCTTTCCTACGTTGTAGTTTCTTGACCATTCGTAGTTTTTTTTTATTTGATTTATTTTATTTTTGTACATTTAAAAAAAAAAAAAACAACACTTCATGAGAAGTTTAAGAAAACACAACAACAAAAAGAATTTCATCCTTTAGCACTTGATAACTTAATTATACATGTGCAAAAAAGGAGTAGGAAGAAGTGTAAACTTATTTAATCCTACCCCCAGTTAAGCATTGAGATTTATTTTCTTTTTAATGCTGCATATATAAAGCCAAGGGAAAAGCAGACAACTCATATGCATATCATTTGTTATAATTTTTGTTCATGGCGCTCCTTTCAGTTTGACGCATGCAGAGTGTAGAGTAAATAGGTGGCAGGGATGATAGCAAACTCAGAATTACAATAACTGTGCTCGTTACTGAAAGTGCAATAAAAGCCTTGCGAGTAGGAAGCCAGTAAGAGTCCTTCATCACACCACCTCTACTTGATGTTTAAACATGCAGAAAATGGATTTTTTTCCCCAACTATCCCAAACACCACTGATTTGTTTTACACAACCACAGCACTCATTAGGTGATTATGAATCCTCATGGCAACATTAGAAGTTTGAGTGAGAAACCACATGCATTAGACCTTCCTTGATGTGCCGTTCATTCTTGCATGAATGGCATTTATAATGCACATTAAGTGGCTCCCTTCGGCATTGAAGCAGGTATATTTGAATGAAATAAAGTTGCCAGAATGCCATTGATTTAACATGCTGATAATTATATTTGCATATCCAATTTCTGAAAAGAAACATTTCCAGTCAACTATTTTATTGCACGTTTATCACACGCTTATATTTCAGTGACAAGGATCCTGTCACTGTGTCTTCCTGTCTACTGACTGAACCACTTCTTACTATAGCTTCAAGATGATTATACCCTCTGATTCCTGTGTTGAACAGATCAAAGTCAGAAGGAAACTATATGTGGAATGATCTGCTCTTAAGGTGATTAGACAATGATTGCATAGAAGTTTATCATGACTGCATTTGTTTATTGTCTCCACGTCAGATCTCCTCCAGGCAGCCGAGTCATGTCTGGCAGCCAAATGAGTTACAATCAGCAACAGTGAAGTGGCAGAGGACCCACTTAAACACAGGCTGAGCCAAGAAACTGATCTCTTGCGAGAAGAATGTCTGGCTGTCTTCCCATGTCATGCAGCGGTGCTGATGGGCTGATAAAGGTTATGCCAGTGTGATTCTTCCCTTCCTGTGACACTGCTGATCAGTCAGGACTCTTGGAGTCGGCTTGTGTTTTTTTTTTTTTTCCCCTTCAAATTTTTCGGGGACCTCTAGGATAATTGTGACAAGCTGCTAACCCCCATACACAGGTCCGATTTCAGGGGGAAGGGGGGTTACTTCCTGGCCACAAACAAACCATCCAGTGAGGAATCAAAAGCATTTTAACTCCTTTATATTAGCAGGCGACCTTTTCCCCTGAGACTCATTGAGTTATCAGTTTTCTAAGAAAGACAAACATCCCACATAAACTGGGATGACTCTGACTGGCAAGTTGTGATATAGCAGGATGTCTCTCTTGAAAATTTGTCGGCAGATCTACTTACTGTTTTCAGCGGGAGTCATTTTCTCATGGCGGATCACGCAACGTTTCAAGACTATTAGTCTCAAATATAAGCTCACAAATCAGAGCACAAAGAGCTCAGCAAATAATAATTTACTTCAACATTATACTAAACTTAAAACTAAGACGTAAGACTTAAGATAGATATGTCTGAATAAAACATGTGCAATGTTTTATAATGGTTAACGATTCTAGCAGTCTGTTTGATTTAAGAAATGGGCATTTTAGGGCCATAAACATGCACACATGTTGACAGCATCCAATAGGATGTTGTTAACAGATCAGTTTCCCAAGAAACGGTTTGTTCAAGGGCCTAATGTATCTGAGTAACGTCCGCTGATAGTTTCCCATGTCAGCAGTGTCGTATATATAAACCTTTTTACCCCTTTGATTGATGATCCTGGTGACGGACGTAGGAAGTTTTAATTTGTGCCGTCTTCATGCAGATTTCAAAACAATACACTTGTAAAATGTATGTATACATTATATATATATATATATATATATATATATATATATATATATATATATATATATATATATATGCACACACACACACACACACACACACACAGCATATATATATTTATATATATGTGTGTGTGTGTATATATATATGTGTGTGTTTGGCATAGATTTAAAAAGGTGGTAGCAACATTCCTCAGAGATTTTGATCCATATTGACATGATAGTATCAGCAGTAGTTGCAGAAGATTTGCCAGCAGCACATCCATGATTCCAATCTCCCATTCCACCCCATCCCAGAGATACTTGATTGCAATGATTCCCACTGATCTGGCTTCAGGACCCAGCATCACCCCTTAAAAAAAAGCTGCGACCCAAATTGAAGAAAATGTTTTGGTTATCAATTTTATTTAATGAAAGTATGGTGCCGTTTAAAAAACATGAAATAAAAAAGTGCGACAACTGAGAAGAAGTTCTAAAAATATATAGCTTTAACTGGTAATTCACTCACTGAATACTGTACATAACAAGTACCGTTCTAGTAAAATGATTCGGTTACATATATGGTGTCTATGAAGGCCATTGGGGTGAAATTATTATCACGTTTAATAAGCCAGTTTGAGATGATTTAGGCTTTGTGACATGGTGGATTATCATGCTGGAAGTAGCAATCAGAGGATACACTAGGTACACTGGTACACTGTGGTCACAAGGGGATAGACATGGTAAACAAGAATACTAACGTAGGCTGTGACATTTAAAGAATGCTGAAGTGGTACTAAAGGGTCCAAAGTGTGTCAATAAAAAAAATCCCCCACACCATTACACCACCACCACCAGCCTGTACTGTTGATACAAGGCAGGATGGATCCATGCTTTCATGTTGTTTCTGACTGCACCATCGGATTGTCGCAGATGAAATTGAGACTCATCAGACCAAGCAAGGTTACTTGACCTTCTTTATCCCAATTTTTGTGAGCCTGTGTGAACTGTAGCTTCATTTCCCTCTTCTTAGCTTACAGGAGTGACCACATGTGTGGTCTTCTGTTGGTGTAGTCCATCTGCTTCGAGGTTTGACAAGGCATTTTTCTCCAGAAAACGTCAGCTGATTAGGTATTTTCTCTTTTCCTGATCATTGTCTGGAAATCCCAGAGATGCTTGTGTGTGTGAAAAAATCTCATTAGATCAACAGTTTCTAAAATACTCAGATAATTGGAGGATTAGCTATCTGTGTTAAGAAGCCATTGAACAGGTTGTGGCTGATTATTGTATATACAATGCCATCACCAAGACCAATCAGCTGCTATACAGCACAGAATCAACCATCCCAGGGATGCTTTGCTGAAACATAAACACAACTGGTGTGGTATGAGTTCGCAATGGCAGAGAAAGGTGGAAATCAAGATCAAGGCTGCGTGTTGAGAGTTAAGCCAATTGTCAGAACAGTTACAAAAAGTGCAATGGAGAAAGAACTACTAAGGAAGTACTGCAAATCCCTACTACCTTAGGCACTGGAATATGACTTAGAAGGTACACAGCAGAGGACGAGGCTAGGAGAATAAACAAGACGTTTCCCACTGAACCATTTAAAATGTACTCTCAATTTCAAGGTTAACAACATGAGAATGGACCCACCCAAGGTTGAGATTGAACAGTACTGGAAAAAATATATGGAAGAAAGAGGCAATGCATGACACTAATGTCCCATGGCTAGTGGATCTCAGAGCTGACCCAGAATTATAAACGGTTCCCAGCACAATGGCAGGCATTAAAGACAGGGTCTCACATTTGAAGAGCTGAACAACAACATACCTGGACATAATACACACCTAGTAGCTGAAGAAGCTAACCACACTCTGAATGCCTAGCATCACAAATAATCCAGCAATAACCTTCCTCTGCACAACTTGGAAGCTCCTGTCAGACATCATAGCAGCCAAGATAAGTAGGCACAAGACTTCACACATGAGTGTAGCGCAGAAGGGCATTGGAAGTAACAGCAGAGAAGCCAAGCACCTACCACTAATTGACAGAGCAGTCAGCAAAGAGTGTAAGATAAGGCAAACCACTCTGTGCTCTGACTGCATTGACAGTAAGAAAGTCTACGACTCAACACGTCACATGTGGATACGGACATGTTTGGAGCTGTACAACATAACAGGTCACTGAAAGCCTTCATCAAGAGTTTAGTGGGTTTGTGAAAGACAACTCCTGAGGCCAACTCAAAGTTGATTGTTGAAGTTGAAGTTACCATCAAGTCTAGTATATTGCAAGGAGATGCTATGACCTCATTGTTCTTCTGAACTGCTAAATGAACATCTCAGAGAATGAAGGAAGAAGAAGAGAGGGAGGCCGAACTGCCATAGAGGCCAGGCTCTACCACATCAAGCAAGACTCCAGCTTTAAACTATGCAAAGATGCCCAAGAGACAATCTGTACATACATGTTGTGAGCGTGGGTTGGAAGTCCCAAAGTCAAGATGGGAGAAAACTCCAAGAGTGGAAAATGAAAGCGGAACGATGCTTTGGGACTTCCAAACTCAAGTGACAGCAACATCAACAAGAAGGAACACAAGAGCTGGAAAAATACCAATAGTTAAAGAAAGGAATAGAAAAGATGTGGAGCTATGACATTCAAGCTGGGACAGTGGTGCCAGCAGATCGTAGGAGCAACACTTGGAGATCTCGGTTTAGAAGAATGCGCTTACAGGAACGGCAAAAATACTGTCTAAAACCCTGAAGTTCCCCGTCCTCGGGTAGAGCCGCTGAGCTTGAAGATATGAAGATGTATATATTTAAGCTTAGTCTGACACCTTTAATTATCAATTGTTATCTAACACAACCTTCCTGCACTCATTTGTAATTTCCATACTTCATAAGTTGATCTAGAGCAATCCAGTCTCACAGTGGAATTACGGTAATGACCTGGCCTACCGCTTAACACAGAGGAGGTGAAAGCAATTTTGCACTTCGCCCACACTGACTGGGAATCTCATTTAAATAGTCCTGTGTGCCTTTTTTTTTTTTTTTTAATTCTTTGGTCCGTTTATAAAAGGCACAGAGGGATAGGTGATTGTCTAACCAAAGAAAAAAAGCGAATAATGCACATTTTATGCACTCAAATACTCAGAATTACATTAAAAGGTTTCTATTTTCATTCATTTGACCTATTTGTGAAGTAATGATCTTCTGATGGAGGCAAAATGATTAGGCAAATGCAATTCTCTCAATTTCTCTCTTAAATTCCTGAATTGTTTCAAGTTTGTTATTTTGCACTTTCACTTGCATCCAACTTTTATTCTTAGTATTTTCATCAAGTGTTTGTTTCCAGTCACAGCTGATATTTTTCTCAGAAAAAAAAATGTCCTTTTTAATTCTGTCTGCTACCTTTCTGATAACAAGAGACAAACTTCCTATAATTGGCTGGGGAACAAGCTGTAGATATCAATTAAACCTAAAAGAATGCGGAAGTGTAATGGTCTATAAATATTTTTAGGCACGTCAGACAGCGTTCAATCCATCCCAATTCATTCTGCAGTATAACAACTACCCAAAGGTATAGTCAAAGTCACACAGAAGTATCTTCATTGAAAAAACCAACAAGGGCTCCTTCAACAGATGGCATAGCCCCCACTGCGCAAAAATCTCAATATCATGGAGTCAGTTTGAAATCACATGAGGAGACAGCTGCCAGTGACAGTCTAAATCCACAGCAGAATTGTGAGATTGGTAGAGACTGAGAGAGAGAGATTTGTAACTTGACCTTCCTGTCAAATAAAATGTACTACAATTTCATTTAAAATCTTTTATTTTCTGCAATGTATTGTTTCTTGTTTTCTTATTGTTCAATCTCCTTTTTAAGGTAGTGCTGCTTTACTTTTGCCATTACTTAGTTAAGTTCAGGCAACATAGGTTTAGGAATTGCCTGTTGTTTTGGAGATTTGACAACATGAAAAGATAACAAAAGGTAGTCAGTTGTTTTTCTTTTTTTTTTTTGCTATAAGGAATGAAGTGAATGCAAAAATCGGATAAGTGACCTTTCACAGATGCGGATGCATTACCACAAACCTCTTTTTCAGTTAGCATCATGGTAGTGGGTAATTGTGACAGTGATAAAGAAGCTTTTTTGATTCCAGCAGCACTGATGTGTAATGTTACAGTGAGGATCATTAATCATCAAATAGACACAAAGAGCTAAGTTGTACAAACGCCACCCTGCTGTGGCTACAGCAACAAAATACAGCTCTTCAACACATTACAAAAATGATGCGCGATTGCAAACTAGGAGCGATGATTTATGTATACACAAGAGAACTGAACTTTGCAGTGCACGAGGGAGCAATAGACCATTCTTTATTCAAGAAGATTAGGAAAATGAATAAATATTTTTTTTTTATTTTGTGTTAATTTGTTCTGTTTTTAAAATCCAAAATATTTCCAGCTCTCTTAGTCATGCTTTAATGTATTTGGGTTTAAAAATATACATTTCAGTCTTCACATCGGCTGCTTTGTGCCTTAATGTTTTCATCTGGCATTTAAGCTTCACCCACTAAGACATAATACAATTAAAGTTGCATGAAAGTGTGACTGGTACTTCTGCTAAGTAACTATGTGCAAAGCTTATGTTGAGGACCAACGTAGCAGTTGGTGGTTATGCTTGTCCGTTGCTGTGATTGTGTCGCTCTATAATTACACCACCAAAGGTTCGGTTGTGGACGGACCTGGACAGCCATCCTTATTCTTTTCCCCTTTGCCAAAAAGGTTTAGTGTATTTCCTCTGGTTTTTACTTTGATTTACAGGGGGCAGTACCAACAGAGAAATGAAGCATGAGATTCAGAGGGAAGAGCAAAACAACCAGACTAGCTTCAGTTCAGTGGAGTAGGAACACAGTTGAATGGCTCGGTTGAAGCTGTTATTAACATTTCTACAGCCACTTTGGTTGTCTTGATTAGTGCATTTAGTTTATGTTCTGCACTAGTGGAAATGGCTGTGAGACCCAGTTCATGAGTGAGAATTTTCCTGACATTTATGGGTACGCCTGACCAGTTTAGTAGCTTACAGTGCTGAGCTTCATTTTGTGTACTTACCTCAGACACGGCAACAAAGCATATGTTAGCCAGATATAGATGGACGGAAATATAAGGTTATCAAGTGGACCAATCACATTTGTTGTGATCCATGTCAACCACATGCATTGTACAATGTTTAGGGGTGTGCATGTCAACCTACAGCATAGGTTGTAGTCCAGGGACACCAGCAACAGCATATACTGTAGCAGTATGTTGATGTTTTGACACGCATAAATCATCTATAACTTACAGAGCTCATTCCAGGACTAAACAGCCAATTAGAGTGATCTCACTCACCAATTAACCTGACGCAGATTTAACATTATGAATCATATGGAAAAAATGCTCGTGGCATCTAACTGAGCTGATGTTGTGTTAAATACGCAGAAAAAAAAGAGAGTGTTGTTCTTAAAAGTGTTATGGTGCATTTGTACGGACGCCTCAGTCAGTGCCAAATCAACGCACTTCTTTTGCTTTTATGTAAACATCTCAAGAACAACAGATGGTTCAGAATCCACAGGTCATGTTGTCACATCGCATGGATTTATGATGCAGACATATGCTGCAGCCCCGTTGAGCTTAAGAGTCATGTTATCTGTGGCAGAAAACAAAATGTTCGCCTCGCTTGTAATCGACAGTGTTCGCCCACATGGACACTAACTTCAACCACACACAAAGCTTGTCAGAGGGCTAAGCCCTGCTACAGTGTTTGGTTTATGATTGAAACATGTTCTTGTGCTCACTTGCATTTTTACAATAAATATTTCTGGATCTTTACATTATAACAGCATATTCCTCAACGAAGCAACACCATTTGAGAGGACGTTACAAACTTATTGTGGAGACTTAATTGTAATTCATCCAAAAAGAAGGATTTGAAGTTATTAATTTTAGAAGCGCCACTAAGGCTCTTTGTGTGTAATATAGAAGAAGTTGTTAGTGATTCTGAACATGACTGTGTTTCTGCTCAAAGTCTTGCTACTGTTCAGGATTTAATCATAATCTACAAATATCCTCAATCCCTTTCCCAAAACCATCCTGTAATCTGGAAAAGAAGGACAAAAAAGTCTGCTTTAAAATAAATTCAATGATAATCCCAGTGTATTGTGCTGTATTGGATTATACTGTAGTTTTAGACATTCGGCAAAACACAGACCCTATCGGAACCGTTTTGGTTTAAAATGGCATAAACCGTCCCTTTGTACACTGTTAAAATTAACGTAGTCCAAAAGCTCTGAGAATTGCTTCAAAAATAATCTTAATGACACGAGCGTACTTGATCTCAATAAACAGCTACAGCGTGTTCCTATCGTTATTATTATTAGTATTTAATTGGTAGGAGCTTTTAAGCTTATTTCTACAAGAGACATCTTGGAGTGTTCCTTAGCTAAACTTTTGCTTAAAAATGAGGTTAAGTAAAAGCTGATGTTCTTTTTTAAATGTAACCCATAATTTCCACTCCCACTGAATAGGCACACAGTGTTACTGTGCTACAAGACAGTAATTATGACAGAAAAACTGCATTAGTCTGAGATCAGTGGATGAGGCACAGGGGATCAGTGGCACTGTCACTTCACATCACCCGAAAAAAAAAATTAAAAAATCATGTGCTTGTTCCCTAAACAGTCATCATTTCCATCTAGTGCAACATCTAAGAATACTGTATGTTCCTCGGGTTCATTTGGAGTCCTCTCTGGTTTAGTCCTGTAACAGACGGGCAGCTATTTCTGTCCTTTATTCTGTGTGTTGACCCCCCCAAAAATGATAAAAAATAAATACACAAGAACAATTAGTTAATGAGTATGTTTTTGAAACAAACTTTATTGCTTTTTAGTATCTTTTTCTTCAAAATATGAGCGAACCGATACCATAAAACCAATTCTATCAAAATAAAATAAAAATGTTTTAGCAATCGCAACATGAAATAAAATGTAAGATATAATGAATTTATTGTTTGTCATTAACTGTAGGTTCTCTTTATTAAATAATATGTATTAATCCTTCTTTTCTACAAACCTAACCATGTGCTTGTAAGCAACGAGAAATGCAAGCAAGGTAAATGACAGCAAGAAGAAATATACCTTTTGGAATATAATAGCTATTTATAGAAAGTTAAAAACAAACAAGTTTTAAACTTTCGGCTCTCAAGACTAATGTTAAATAAAAGTTTCTGAACAATTTTTGAGCCCCCTGAATTCCTAAGTTTTTGCTATAATAAATAGTACTGTATGTTTACTCCCCGAGTATGTGTTTCAAAATGTTTGATTTGTTCATTTATGTTGATTAACTGTTTCCTGGTAATTACGCGCAAGTAATTACAACATAAATCATTTGTGCAAGAATTCTCTGCAGAAAAGCTTAATTTGAGTATAAATATAGTGACAAAGGTGACACTTTAAAAACCGCATGAATAACGTTTAATTCCCGCAAATCAATCTAACTCTGCACATTTATATATGGACAACAGATGTTGCAAGGCTAAAAAAAAAAAGGTGTTTAGATAAGGGCTAAGCCTTTTTAGAGTCATAGTCAGGGTGTAGATGGTCATTTTAAAAATAATCAGGTTTCATTGGGGGACTGAGAGCAAAAAAAAAAAACAAAGGAAGGAAATCATCTGTAGGTATATAAAAAAAAAGTAAAAAAGAAGCTGCTGAGTTGGACTCATCAACATTCCCCTGACATCACGAAGGACCCCTAGAGGACTGACTGGGATATAAAAAGCCATCAATGATTTTCCTTGCAGTGCTGGTCCTGACTGTGTTCAAGGAAATGACCAGCGTGTAAGGGATGAAGGCAAGCGTGTTCCCCAAAAGTGAGGATGACATGAATGACAACCTAAAGGTTGCAGTCTGAGGGATCAGATGTGGAGGGGTCCATAATATTTCTTAGACAGCGAGCCTACATAAAATGTATTAAAGCCTAAATGTTTTGATCCAAGCGGTACATTTCTCTCTTGAAAGATTATTGAACTTTCTTTTGTAATATCTTTATTAATTATTAAAACAAGGTTATAGATCTATTACTTCTGATGCTATTGACAATATCTGCCTCTCACAGTCCCCCCGCCCCCTTTAACCCAACAAACCTAAATTGGAGAATTGCTAAACAAACTTTTTGGCGTAATTATACACATGTTTTATTCATGTAATGATATGCAATAACAGCCGGATCCTTCAGTGTCAGCAGTCCTTCACTTGTGACTCAAGCAGAGCATCCTGTAACACTGCAGATAAACAGCGCTGGGAAAAACCAGAATGACCCTAAATTTAGGACACTCAGAAATGAATATTTCTCTTTAGTTTAATCCTCTGTGCAATTTGTCCAACTTAATGACACAAAATGCTGTGCCCTACTTACTGTATATAGGGTGAACAACAGTGATGATACATTTTAGGTTTTCGACCAACTTTCAGCAACTCAGCCAAATTTAAGGGCGGAAGCCCCGAGATGGCTAAACTGCTCCAGAGAACCAAAAACTGTCAAGTGTGGCTTGTCCGCGGTGAAAAATGAGCTGGAAACTAAATCCTACAGCAAGAAAAAATATTTCCCAACCGCTGGATCTTAGTTTAATAAACCGCATTCTCCACCAGTAGGGGGATTACGACCGTCCATTTGTCTTGGATGGGCCACCACTGTTAGTGAAATATTCTCTCTCTGTGTATGAACCATGCAAAGTTAAAAGCGATGCTGGGGACTGCTGCAGGTCATTTGTCTCTGGTAACACTGGTTCACAGGAAGCCAGGACCTCAGCTCTAGTAGATGATACATTATTGCTATCACTTGCCCTTGTTTAATTACATCCATGTATGGGGTCTGGTATCATATCCTTCAAAGCCTATCCATCATCAGAAACTTTAACCAAAGTCTGCCTTATTGTGTCATATAATCCCGTGTTTGACAGAGTATGTGAAAGAATATTTCAGCAATAACTTAAGAAACAGTATGGTATCTGGACAGCTAATCCATTAATACGGTTTATCGCTCTCACAGAATATAAAATGAATTCTTTGGCTTTCTCCTGGCCTGCGAGTGAATAATGAGCAGCACATGTAGATGTGCCCCGAAAAGCCTTTGAAGAACAACCTCTCTTTCTCTGAGTGAGCCTTGTGTTATTTACATCACATATCATTTAATTACCTCACACAGGATTTACATCAATATTACATCCAGTAACCTGTGCAGAACACGCTGCATGCATTAAACCTAACCCGAAGGGTGATACGAATGCATACAAGCATATAGTGCAAAACAGAATACATTAAAATGAGGGTGTCAGTACAGATAGCACCATTATCCTTCTACGTGAAAGTTTGTGCTTCCAAAAAATGTGTATTTGTTAGTGCTTCCTTATGCAGCATTAAAATAAATACAAATGGCTGGGTTTTATTTTCTTAGACATACTGATGCGAACACGTGTTACTGGTGCAGAGAAAAAAAAAGACAAAGAAAATGGTAGGGGATATTGTTATAATTTTTACACTGATTCCAATGAAGCTTTATCATTTTATTCCCTGTAATTCTGTAAGTCAGTAAGGCTTATTTTAGTATTACTTTTGGTCATATGCATACTATGCAAGTCCTCATTACCTCATAATTCACTGATTTTTATTTATTTATTTTATTTGCAGTAACATCTCTTGACACATGGTTTGAGATATAAACCAGCATCATTTAATCAACAGACGACAGCACGTTTGAGGAATCTAATATGTTTATTAAAGAGTTGAATTATATCTTTATATTTCATATGAATATAGTAGGAGTATTCACCATTCACAAAGTTCATTGCACCTAAAGTCCAAAGAAAGATATATTTATGACCACTGACATATTTTTCAACGCTTTTTTTCGCAAGCCAATTTGCGTGGTAGCAACAGTGCGTTTGTGCTTATTGTGTCCCCCACGTAGCCAATCAAACGACTCATAAACTAACAAACATGAGCTCTGCGTGAAAGATGATGCACATAACTTAATGGACAATTGACAGCACTTAGACTCAGAACAAATCTGGTCTGAATTTACGACTTATGGTGTTCTTCCAGAGATTAATTATACTCCAGCCTCCATAGTTGCAGTGTGATGTCTGCCGGCGCAAATAAAAGTAGCTCACTGAAGTAAGACCCATGTATTTGTCCGACATGACAGCACTCAGGGGAACAGTTGATGTGCGACTGTTGGCTTCACTGCGGTTTGCATAATGTTAAACTAAACAATCAAAGCAATCCTCTGTGTTAGCATGCAGACTGGATATGTTGAGAGAGATGTCCTGCAACTGTCTCTTTTTAACCACATTGGTGTGTTTTTTACCAACTGGAAGCATTCTACGTGCAATAAGATCCTTGTGCAATCACAAAAAAATGTGGTCCTCTAAATTCAAGTCTTAAATCAAGTCTTTTTCTTTCTTCCCCCAGTTGATGAAACGAATAAGGAAATCCCCCCGTGATTTTCCAAGGAGGACGTTTCTCCGTGTAACAAAAATGCAACAAATCCTCAATGAAAAGTAAACCACCTCAATCTTGACTGATACTCTGCTCCTTAATCTTTCCCTGGGAGTGGAATAAAGCTACACTTTGAGCATGCCTCCTAACTCGACCGTTCCCTGGATGACTAATGTGTTGCCAGGACAAAAGCTTTGCAATGTGTGCCGAGATCTCCCAAGGCCTTTGTGGATCTCACATGCTGGACATCCCCATTGAGACAGTAAAGAATAGGTGGTCACAAGGTACGGACACAATGAAACAGAACTCAGTGACTACAACAATTGCATGAGCTGTCAGATGGTGACAGAAACTGTAATTAATGGTATTTTCTATTTTCACTGAAGAGAATGAGCAACTGACACAAGCATTATTAATGAGCGCAGCCTTGTTGAGGGGAATAATGGCAGTTTATTAGCAGCAAGACAGATTTAACAGACCACTCTCAAACAAAAGGTTTAGACACTTTGAAAAATTGACTCAATCTGTCTTTAAGATCTTATGGAAGAAAATATTCAATATAACAAAAAAAGTCTGCTTTGTTATCATATTCTTTTTTTTCTTCTCTCGCTTGCAACCATCTGCTCAGCAAGTCGATAATAAAATAATTATTTCTTTGAGAATCTTCACTCTTAAAGAGTAAAAGATTGAAAAAAACGGCAAGATATTTCTTTTCTCCCTAATTACAGTTTGGCAAGTACATAGATGTACCTGCAGATTATTAGCTTTAAACACACAAATATACTCAATCTTCTTTTTTGTAAACTTGTTCTTTGTTCAGTTGGAATTACAATGAGCTTTGCTGAGCTGCTGTGTTGCGCTCTACAACAAATGTTCAGCTTCTTTCTTTTACAGCTGCCATATACTTTTATGGATTACTAGGCCCAACAGACATAAACTGAAGTGCTCATAATTGCAACCTGTTTGAATTTCTAGGAAAATACTTGTCTTAGCCCACACAGAAATAAATATATCAATTGAGGAGAATACTGCTTTTGGTTTGAGAGAGAGGTTATTTCATTCAATGAACAACAAGGACAATAGTGATCATCTATCCATCTAATCATACTGAGAAACTGTACTATTATCCCCAAATAATCACTTTTTTCTTCATGATCTTTTTATGGGTGTAAGGTTAGGAATAACTATTATTGAAGTAATACAGATTATGTCCATATTACCACTGGGTGCCGAGGATTTATCCCACATATTATTGCGGCGCTTCAACAGTTCATTTCTCTGGTCTGAAACGTGGCTTCGGAGTGAGACTACAGGCTCATGGCGCTGAATAGATGTATTAGATGATTTCTGGAGATGAAATGATAAGAAAGCTCCCTTCCCCCCAACCTACTGTATATTCATTCCATGTAATTGATTCTCATCCAGCAAGTTTGACTGCATTATGTTTGTTTGAAAAGTTAAAAGAATCCAGCTAATTTCTCCCCAACCAGGCAATACTTAACCAGATTAGAGTGGCCACTTCAAGCTTTGTTGATGAATCCAAGTGAGGCAGGGTAGCCCAGCTGCAAAAGCTGATCAAAAGAAAGAGGGGGAATGTGATATTAGCATCAAGTGCTTCAGTGAGTGACTCAGACAAAAACATTGAAAAAAACATAAGTATTAGACAACTTCCTTTACCCATGTTTGGAAGTGAATATATCTGTTTGTCAAGCAGCTGCGTGCATCCATACATGGCATTGATTCACACTTTATCCAGCATTGTAAGGCCATTTCTCTTTTCCCTTTTGCACCCTTTATTGGTAATATGCTAATGACATCCGACATGATTAGCGATTTTCTTCTAATCTTTATTCTACGGTGGCCTGAGCTCTCATAGAGGTAGAACTGCAAGATTTACAGCACCAAACTTCTTCTGACTCCTCTTCCCACCTGCCCTGACTTAATGTAATATGAATAATAACTAAAACTGTTAATTCAGAAGCCATTTTATTGCACCACACTGTGCAGTTGCAGTATTCAGAAATGGGTACTGAGAGGAGAGTTTTCTCGTCATGACCTTCAAAGGAGGACATTTCTGGTTCATTACCAATGGTTAAAATGGCAAAAACCTTCAAGCTGAATGTAGAAAGTCAGCCATGATTTTTCTCCCGTTCGCTCTTTTCTTCTTTTTTTTCGGAAGCATCTTTTTTTCTTTGCTTTCCTTTCTATTTCAATGCTAAATTAATTCAAGTTAATTTCAAAGACACCCTTGAACGGAAGAATTTACAAGCATTCAAAATAACTTTAAGCCAAGGTTTTGAAGAGTATAATGGCTGTTTCAAAATGTACATCTGCCTAATTGACATCTGAAATTGATCTTTACTGTATTTGGTACAAAAGCGGTCAGATTTTAGTCTGTTACAGCACAGCACTTGTAAAGAACAAACATCATCAAAGACTAAGGAAGATGATTCTCAGGGGAGCTAGACACGGTTTATACTGTGTTTGACCATTTCAACCAAAGTCTATTCAGAATACAGGAAAATTGAGTACTTGAGTACCTTTTTTCCATGAGTTTTTAAAATTAAAAGTGTTAAAAAAAACAACATAAACTGCTCTGGAAGAGAGTCAATTCACAGTAGATGAATGCTAGGAACAGTGAGTCAGATATCATTACATTAAAAATGACAACGCCTCAAAAACAAATGTTGAAAAGAGCTTTGTCTTTTCTTTTAATTACTGAAATACTTACACGAGTTTCCGCTGGAGTCAAAACTGTTAGTAAATGTCTTTCAATGGGCACGCCACAGGGTGCAGGGACTGGTGCAAGTTTGCATTGGAATCCACCTGGAATCCGTCCTAATTGGCAGCCATTTCACTTGGCTTTGATACTGCACACCGTCTTCTGCATGAGCAAAGCAGGCCATTGTCTGGGGAGGAAATATAGATGAGTTACGAGCTAATCGGCAACGACAATGCATGCAAAGCTGGGGAGGAGGCAGAGGTTCAACATGAGGCCATGAAACAACTCCAAAATAGTGCCAATTCAGCATATATTCATATTACAGCGTATGCTCCTGCAAGGTTTTAACTCGGGGTAACCGCATTATATAAAGAGGTAATGTGTGCACTAAAACCTGACATAAGACGGCAGGTTCCAAGGACCTTCTAATTAAGAGCTCCATCTCAGGGGCAACATGGGGAGTGATCTAATGGTGAGTCTGCATGGATGTTTTTACCTGGAGTGTGATATATCCACCAATCTTCTGCTTTAGATTGAAAAAACAATAATAGCCACAAAAAGCTTGTGAAGCACCATTAAAAGTTCAGTGAAACAAATGGACGAAAGTCTTTAGGTTAAATTGCAGAAAGAGAATGACAAGTATGAGGAATAATGGCTTTGGCATGTTGGTGTTGGATGGAGGCGTGCTGCTCCAGATGATGTGGAAATAGCATTCATACCACCTGCAGAAGTGAAAAAGACCTCCTGCCTCTTTCTATGATGGGGTGAAAAGAAACATTCATGCTATTAAATTTCATGCAGGTTTTGTCCTCTCCTTAGCAATCAACTGCAGCTCCTCTTAGGGACAAGAGGTGCTAATTACAAAAGAATGAACTGAAAAACCTGGACAGAAAAAAATTGCATCCAAAATGAAAGCCTCATACTGGTGCTGAAACTGAAGTTTTATACTCTCTTTTTTTCCCCGCAAGACTTGATGAGGGAATTTTCCATTCTGCTCTCCTCATAACTACACATATTTTTTCTGTAAATCCAACAGATCCACTCCAGGAACTGCAAGCAGCTATTAATTATTAGAGTTTGCCGCAGTCAGCATCTGAGCAGTGCAATGTATGAGAAGTGAATCCCCAGCATTGATAAAGGAATCCATACTAGCTGGAAGGGGGAGAGCGATGGTCTATTGACCAAATAAAACCAAATGGATAATTGCAATTTAACTGAAATGGCTAACAAAGGAGGTTGAGAGGGTCACTTTCATATTTTGATCTTTCGGCAGCTTATTTTTTGGTGCACAAGAAAATAAACAAACGAAAACATATTTACCTTTAGCTACTTAAAATAAACAACACTCTTCTGATGTTTTATCCATATTTAACCAGGGTTGTTTTAGATGTGAAGCTCCCCCCTCTGACAAGATCAAATATTTTCACATACATTTCTTTAATCGAGGCCAGTTATGAATTGAGATATAAAACGCAGGTTTTTTGTACAACCCTCTCATGCTCAGCAAGTTATTTCTGCTGCTGTTATATGTATACATTATAAATATGTATAATATTATAATATTTATAATATGTATAATATTATAATATTTATAATATTATAATATTTATATATGTATAAGTTATATATATATATATATATATATATATATATATATATGTCATAAAGGCAAGACATTTTAAAGACATTTTCACTGACATCCTGAACACTGCTAAACAGGTTTAGGTGTGAAAATAATACCCTGCATTAACAAATATTGTCAAAATGCATGAATTACTGGACAACTGCAGTCTTGGCTTTTACAATAATAACAAAAGTAGAAAAAAGTGACAAAACGAAACTACTCGTTCAGTTGTGTACCTGAGCCACGCGTAGCCATCTCAGGCCTCCAACCGCTCGGCTGAGATGGTCAGAGACATCCGAACTTTCCTGTGTTGTGTCGCTTTCACCTGCAGCCATGCTGCTCTTTCTCCTTTTAACACTCTCTACCCCCCCCCCCCCCCCCCCCTCTTTTTCCATGCTTCCCCCCCCCCCCTCAAAAGTCTCAAAACGTAACTAATTTAAAATGAGGTATTATTTAAACGAAAAAAATAAACTGCACCGTTATAATTGATCATGACCTTCACTGGTTGTGTAAAATGTAGAAAGGGAATGTGACTTTCTCTCCGATCGTGGGGGTTTACTTGGGGCAATTCACTCAGTTCCATCAGTGCAAAAGCAACCATTTACAAATGGCGAGGGTTTCATCCAATATTTCAATTGACTGTCCATTTTGTACATTAAGTATACATTAGGCCCCAAGTCTTTTGCAAGAAAAGCTGTGATGAAAAACTTTTAGCAAAATTACAAAGTATGCTAGTGTGTTTAGCTGGCAAGTGTGCAATCAGCTCCGGCAGAGAGATCGTGAACTGTCCACAAGCCTCAACCCTGAGCTTGGCCCAGTTCGCTTCTTATTCCGCTTGTTGTGTATTTTTATAATACCACAATCAAAGCGACTCATCACAAACTGCATCTTAACTTTATCTCTCTTAATCTCTCCGTCCCTACGACACTCCTGATGTGCCCTCGGAGCTGAGTGACTGCTGCATGCGTGCTCCTGTTTGCAGCAACAAAGTACAGTCTGACACACACGTTACGTGCTGCTGCACAAACTCACACAGCTTAACGCTCAAGTCATCACATACTATGATTTCATAGTCACTGTGGATTTAAAATAATAATAAAATAAGACAACTAAACCATTATTATTTTCCTGTCTCTCATTGTAAAACGCACCACTCTGTCAGAGTTTTAAAACTTGTATGCGGGATGTTTCTGGGCCACAGCTGATCAAAACAGGGTTCAGTGATGCCCGTGGGGGCAACTTTATCAGACATTTGTGCAGCAACTTACTGGTGTGTCATAACACTTCTGAGGGTTGAAAAATGGATTTAGTTAAGTGCAGGAAGTATTATGTTTAACTCAGGGCAAAGAGTACACTGCTGAGTTATAGCAAGCGATTACCCACAGCTCTGGTTCGGGGACTACATGGGGTATTTGTTTACACCAAAGGAAATGAAACTATTTCCATTTAACTGCCCTAATTATTGGCCTGCTATGCTTCATTCCTCCATACATGTGAAATGTTTCACAGTGTGACAATGCATTTCTGCTTTGACAACAACAGATGGAGGAAGAAGAAAAAGAGTCATCTGGGTGTGGAAACAAAGAAGGTGTGCATTACACGGAGCGCTGAGGAGGATTCCTGTTTTTCATTACGTCTTCATAACTGACTGACTTTTTATGCAGAGGTGCTGATGCAATTTGCTGTTCTCCTACTCGATGTGTGCCAAATCGTTCTTGAGTTTCAAAGAGTCAAAGAAACACTATCTTGCCCCATTTTCGGGGAAACCTGCGCTTAATTTGGCCACCTTTATCTAATAGAGTTTCTCTTTTTCAAACACCATGTGGTTTGCTGTAGGTTGAATTCAAATAATGAACCACAGTGCCTGACATCCAGGGGACGAGGCAGAGAGAGGGATGTTTTATCAATGATAGGACAACATTTTTATCTGAAACTTTAACAGCTTTATTCCTAAGAATCCCAGCAATGCTGCGGAGGCCGTGATCTATGTTCATCTCATGAATATATAAAGTGTCCTTGCTGTAGGCAGAGAGAAAGAAATATAAAAAATAGAATTGTGGCTCCTGATGATAAAAAGAGCTGAGTATTAAATGAAACATCGAAAACGAACATTGAAAACATATATTTTACCCACATTTATCTGCAACACGTAACAGATCTGACAAAAGCTCCATATCTTGATTTCCAACATGCATATATTTCTACCTCTACAGTGTCAGCATAATCCCTGCCAGGAGTGAGTGCTGCATAGTACTGCAAGAAAGGCGGCAAGAGAGAGAAAGAGAGAAAGAGAGAGAGAGTGGAGGTTGCGGGTGCTGGAAGGAACGATGAGGCTGATCCCCTAGTAAGCTGGCCTGTGGCCTCACCCCTCAAGCATTTATCTGTGCAGCCGTAGCAGGAATCCTTCACGAATCAGACAGATGAGGAAACAGTCCTGCTGTGCCTGATTCTACCGCCCTCTTGAGGAAACAAATCGACAGGCAAAGGGTAAAACATGCATCAGTATGTGTCGTTGGATTATCCTTTCAAGGTAGCTGTAGATATTAGTCATTTTTTTGAGTCTCATTTGTGCCAAACCTCTTTCCCACTTTACTTTCCACATTTCACTACAAATCAATATATACTGTTTATGAATAGGCTATTTATGGAAAATTGACTCTTTGCTTTTAATTTACACACAGCAAAGTTAAGGAGAAAAAGAGGGGATAGAAAAACACTTCCAAAACTCATTTTTGACACGGTATTAAGGCTTAGAAAATAACTCTGGACCATATTTACAATCTACTGCCTCGACAATATTAAATTGTTGCCCACCCATTACGCTAAGCACAGATGCCTTATCCAATCGGCAGCTGGTGAGCTGTATATTTCCGTTAATATTTCACATTAGCCTGTAGCCCTAAATAATATCAGATGATTGCTCGTCTGTGGTGCTATATGATGAGAAGGGTTCAGGGCTGCTAATGTGAGACGTCTCTGTTTACCACTTTGATGGATGGCCTCCCTGATAGAACCTGAGTTACGTTCAGGGGTGTCACAGGAAAAAGATGACAGATGGGCCCAGCTGCTAAAGATATCGACACTTTGACCAGACCATGAAGTTGTTATTCACAGCGTGGCTAACCAGCGCTGGGGGAGAGCGGGTGACTTCTCTCATTAAGTCACAAGTTGTGACAGGGGGGAGGGGGGGTACACTGAATAAAGAACCATTTGGTGATCAGAAGTTGTGAATATTGCGGCATAACAAAAATAAAGACGGTGCTGCAAGCTGAGAAGAAGTGATGCGACTCAAGGAACTTGAATCATGATTTATCGTCACAAGAGATTAGAGGGCAGTAATAAAGATAAACGGGGGGTTGCTGATGCTGTAATTCAATATCAAGTGATGGCAGATATCCAGAAGTCAGTGTCAGGATGAAAAAGAGGACACTAATGGCTCTTTGGTATCCTCTGTCTCAGTTGCACCATGTTGTCATGCTGATAAGACACAACCCGTACTCATGGTCTCAGTGAGAGTGAATATTACCATGTTGTTCCTATGCAGTGATTCTTAATAAGGTATTTATCCACCATAACACTATCACCCCGTAGTTGTCTTCAAAGACATTTATCATGACTATGATGAATTGTTATTTCTTTTCAATTCTGTGAATTACATGTCATGTCAGTGATAGCATTGTTGCTAAAGCCTATAATTGGCTTGTAGTATTTGGTCATGAACAGCAGGAATATATGGCTTTTTTTTTTTTTTTAAAGTTACACATAAAGTCTTTGCAAAAGACTCCTCATATCAATGATCCAACAGCTTTAGCTTTCAGAGGCCAACTGCACCAGCTGTCTGTTACTGATCCTGGATACGTATTAATATTCATGGGAGGAGGAAGAGGTGGATGATGATGAATGCGTCCCCATCAATCAGCAAAAAGTACTGTTGTCTCAGGATGATTGGCAAATTGGCAACACCAGGAGAAGATACAGTTCAGAGGAGCTGACCTGCACAGGCCAGCCACTTCAATCTACATGTAATACACCGTAATGAAATTCTCTTAAGCGCTGCACATTCAGCTTACAACTTGAACAAAGAGTCTCACGAACCCTGAGAAGACTAACTAACTAAAACTTTTTCTTTCTCAGCCTGATACTGAAAACATGAAATCAAATCCATTGCAGAAATCCATCCACCCTTTTGCTGCATTAGAAAATGAAAACAAGAGGTCCTGGTAAAAGATTTACAGTCAGCTATCAGTAAAAACGAATTAAGTGTCATTACTGATGTCTTCATCTAATAGCTCTACGATCTGCAGCGCCTCACAGCTAGACGGTTACTGGTTCAAATCCCAGCAGCATTTCTGTGTGGAGTTTGCTTTTCCTTCCACAGTCCAAAACCACGTGTACCAGGTTAATTGGAGATTCTAAATTGGCAGTCGGAGTGTGTATGGTTGTTTGTCTTTATTTGGCCTTGGGATGGACTGGTGACCTGTCCACGGCGTACGCCTGCCTTTTGCCCAAAGAGAGCCGGGATAGACTCCAGCAGATCCCCTTGACCCTCAGTAGGAATAAACAGCTAACAATAATGGATGGGCGGATGGTTGGATGGATGGATGATCTTGTTTCACTGGATACAGCATTTTCACCTGCTGAGCTGCCAATGTCAGTGGGCAGAAAATGGCTTTTAAAAAATAGAATGAAGAAAGAGAAAGACGAGATGAAAAAAAAACTGAAAGGGAAAATGAAATCACAAACAAAGATGGCTCATTATTTCAGCACTGTAGGAGAGACTGTTAAACGTTTTTCTGTGCAGTCTGACTCTGTTCGACATGTCATGCAACCATGGGTGTTAACCAGCTTACTTTATTTCAAACATTTATATGCATCTCATAAAGGACAACTATTTGACTACCCATGGAGCTGTGTGCTTGATGCACAGCTTGTTATACTCCCAGTGCTACCAGACAATTACTTTGAGCAATATTTATATATATATATATATATATATATATATATATATATATATATATATATATATATATATATATATATATACATATATATATATATATATATATACATATATATATATATATATATATATATATATATATATATATATGTAGAAGAAATATTCTACAACTGTTATAAAGTTTACAAATTCAGAGACATCTCCTTGGTCGTACTGCGCAAGTTTTCATTTTCCATAGGCATTTCTATTTAAATTCAGCCAAGTTAAAGTTGAATTTTAATGTTTCATAACACAATGTTTGAACTGAAAGTGACTCAGACTGAAAATAATGGAACATTTGTTTTCTGTGTTAATAATTTAGATGGCTTAACTTCATGTATTCTGTATGCTCTGCAAAGTGACTTCATCCGGTTTTAAAATCCTGGTGAAGCAATCCAAAAAAAAAAAAAGAATAAAAGAAAAGAAAAGAAAATCCTTATGCTTCCCCATGGTGGAAAGATGTTGGATTCAGAACTGTATTGAGGCAAATAATCTCATGGTTCCCAGTGTAATTAAAAAAAGAGCCACATAGCCACAAAGTATGCTACAAATAGTGCTTCCTGCAATGATTTTCTTCAAGGCAATGTCCACTGAGTAAAGAGTGAAAGATCACTATTTCAATAGAATCTCATAATGTTTTATTAAAACCAAAGCCTCCGTTATGAGTAAGTGTACCAAAAATCTACTCTCTTTGTGTTCGGATTAATACATTCATTTTTCATATTTAACAAAAGGAAAATTGCTTTCTTTTTAAGCCAAAATGATCATGATGCATTTCATATATTTATGTTTTAAAAATACACTGTTCCAGAGCTGAAGCGCAACCTTTCTTGAGTTCTTTTACTTTCAGTTTTTCATCGTTTTCATGAACAACAAGCAGCGTTGACAATCTACAAATTGAAATTGTCACAAGGGCTAATTTTTCAATCAAATATACAATCACAGTTATACAATGAAGGCATCATTTTGTCATTTTTAAGATAACTGATCAAATTTATCAAGGCTGCATTGTGGTGTTGCACAAATTTCAGGACCTGCAATCATACTCCACTCACTTGTCCTTGAGCCTGAAGCAGCTGCAATGCGAGTAATTTCACCGTAGCATGAAAAGTCAAAGACAGGTCTCGTAACAAAGGCAAACAAGATGTGGAATCACAGCTATCTATCTTAGCGAATATTCGGCATGTATTTGCAAACGGTCAGAAAACAGAGTAGCTCTGCAATCTGAAAAATGTTCTCAGCCTGTGAGCCAGATAATAACCAGTCCGACTTCAAAACAGTCTATTCCAATTAAAGCCAACTCCAAGGCAAAGCTACATTCCACAGGCAGCAATCTGATGCAGTGGATGGATTCACATGAAACATGCTGCAGCATTTCAGCACACTTTGATCAATACGGTATTCATCGGATGTCAGTCATTGAGCAAACCTGGTTTTGTTTTCTTTTCTTTGTTCCCATGTCTTTTTCTTTTTCTTTTAAGGGGGTGGTGGTAAGAAGGGATGAGGGAGTTTTTTCCCTCCGCTAATAATCAATATCATATATTTAAGGAACTTAACTTAGCTGCTGAATGCATAACAGATCTGAATATCAAAATGCACTATATACTGTATGTCTGGTTGTTTTTTAAAGCAACGGCCTCTTAACCTTATTTAGAATCAGGTTAGATACAGAGTTTGAAGAGATCAAAGCAGACGCAGGTAAAGGTGGGGGGGTGTAAGCCTGGCTTACACATACATGTGTGCTAGAGTCAGTCGGAAGTCCATTCATTCATATGGGAATCCCCCTAATCCATGACAGGTGTGCAAGACTCTGCCTTCAGCTTGTATTCCTCTCTGGAATTTGCCTTGAGAACATTGAAAAAATATTTGGAGGTACATTTTAGGATCGACAGTCAAAAAAAGCCAAAAGAGACTCCTTCAGTTCCTTGGCAGTTATATGTTTGTCACCAAATGTCAGCTATATTAAAAATAAATAGTAACTGGGGTCAGGCGTGTTAATCAATAAGTAATGTAATACCAAATCAATATTTGACTGAATTTTCTTTAAATAAAATAATGATATATATTATATAATAAAAATATTTTCAAAACTGATTAGCGCAATCACAACAACCTAATCGTATTAAATACGTATGTTTATAATATTCAGAGATCAATAGCTTGTCTATAGATACAGATCATATCTGTAGTTAACGCACCTGGAAGGGCAGTTTTTTTTTCTCTCTCATCATTATCAGTTTTGATTTAATCGTGTTAGTAATAGTCCATGCTCATATTCCCCAAAATGAGTTGTCAATAATTAAATAAATAAATACATAAATAAATAAATAAATAAATAAACAAATATCTTCTCTCTTATTGTTGCAGTGAAATTTCCATTAATCGATAATTAAATGCTTTTTGTCATAATGAACACTGGGGCCACAATGCATTCTCCACTTGAAATTACAGGTAGAGGACATGAAAGAATTCTGTAAAGCCATCCGAGGTACGACTGAACAACAAAGCTAAAATGATGTTTTATTTATTTATTTATTTATTTATTTATTATTTGGACTATTCACAATTTCAAATGACTCAGAAATGCATTTCTTCAAATTAAATGTAAGTTATTTCCCCCACAGTAACTTTAGGCAAATATTCAGAACCAAAAATAAATGAATAAATACATGCTAAAAAGACTTACAAGGCTAAATCCTTTCACTAATTACAAAGAAAAACTCAAAGAGCAGGCGTGCAGCAAACAAAGTGCAGCAGTTGCACGAAGAAGTCATGATTTCAAATCCTCAAATTTCTGTGACATCCTTCCAACAGAAGCTAATGGTTACTACTTTCAGCTGATGTTTGGGATTTTGGAAGAGATCTATTACAAGCCTGTGGATCTAGACAAGAATACAGTCTGTGCTTCCTCTGCCGGCTTTTGTGGCAAATGTTGGAACACATTCACCTAATAGACTTTTTAAAAGAGAGCAGTGGTCTGTGTAACACATAACCTTACAAGAACAAACTATTTTGATATAACTAAAGTAATGTGATTATTTTTAGTCATAATTAGCTCCAGCTGCATCTGACTGAAAAGGCTCAGATACGGGCGTCTCCAAGGAAACAGCCGTAGCGTTTATTACTGCCCTTACTCCAGGGAGTCATTTATTTATTTATCTATTTTTATTTATGCACAGGTATTGACCAAGGGGGAGGAAAAGAAGCTATTACCTCAGTTTTGTGTTTTAAATATGTTATAAACAAGCTCACCCTTGAAATTCACTAAGTGCTTCTAAAGCGCAGGACATTCATGCATTGGAAAATAAACGCTATGAATTTCATTTCATTTTTGTAGTCCAAAGGACATTTACAAAAGAGATAATATATTTGTCTAAGGATATTTTAAGGAGTATTGTGAGAAAATTAAACATTGACATTTTATGTTTGTTATTATGGGCCAGCAAATGAACGCTTGGTGTCTGATAAGGAAAAACAACTGTGTTGTCATAATCAAACTAAAATGTTATATTCTAGCCAATATGGCACACCTCATCTTCATGCTTTTTTCAGAAACATTGCAGTCAGCCAAGTATGTGTGATTTTAAACAGATCAGATGCCAATAAGATGTACAGTATATGAAATTTCTACATGGGTTTGATTTGATTTCTGGTTGGTTTTTATTTTATTTTGTTCTTAGCCTTGAATTAGAATTTGAATTAAGACCTGCAGCCTTGGTGAAAATACAGTATTGCTACTTCAAACTCATTACTCTTGTCGTCACTGCTTCCCGAATTCACTTTATCTGCAGACCCATTGGTGGATTTTTCTTTGTGAAAGCTTTATGTACTCAACCCCATCATCTTCAGCCTCATGCCAGGGCAATCAAAATAGCTTCATAAATGAGTAGTCAAACTTCTTAACAGCTTCAAAGGACACATTAGGATGTTTGCCACATAATTACATACTTTCATGATTTGAAAATAGAGCAAGACCAAATTGTAATCTTTTTTGCCTATCCCTCCCACTCCTCAGAATGTGTGCCATCCATTAAAAAAAAAATAAAGAAAAAATCCCCCAAGAGAAAGCCTGTAAGCCATTATAAGTCAAAAGTGATGAAAAAGTTTGTATGACCAGTGCAAAATAACAGAAAATGCCCCCAACCAATACACACACACACACACACACACACACACACACACACACACACACACACACACACACACACACACACACACACACACACACACACACACACACACACACACACACACACACACACACACACACACACACACACACACACACTGAAAGCAACACTACTGGGGAAAAAATAAAAGAAATAGAAATACATATGTACAAATATAAAACATAAGTTTCCAGAAGGTGTTACTATTCGGGAGTTTATGAACGTCTAGATTATAAAAGGAGAAAAAAAGCACATCACTGCTCTCAAATGTGTTTTGTTAATTTTCAATTAATTAACCAGCTTGCCTTTGTGCCAAACTCTCCCAGATGCCAGAAACTGTTACAATGTGGGTAATACTTCATTGGTCTGCGACTGTGTTCGCAACGTGCCACATCAATTGTACTTGGTAACAGAAAGATTGGAACTGACCAAAGCTCACAGCTGGTCCACATCCATTATAAATAAACTGCATTTCCGTATTAATTTACCTGTAATGGAAATAATTATTTCTCCAACTCACACTCCCACTGATAATATTTCAAATGTTCTATTGTGCTTCTGAGTTATTTTCCAAAGCACATCTTGAAGGAGAACATTGATAGGCTTGGACCTCGCTGCAGACGTGTGCACCAGAAATCTCAGGGAACTTTCAAGGGGAGCACTGTGGTATCAGTAGGGTTTTTTTTTTTTAAAGATGATTTTAGCTGAATCTAGATAAAGCAAATGTCTCCTCTTGTGCATCCTGTTGGCGCTTAAATTATTCTTTCCTAGGTGTGAAACATTAATAAAAACAAAGAAGTTGCATTGTTATTATGTCACTGCGGACATTTGTGCCTCTAATCATCAATGATTGGTGAAGTTAGTAACAAAATGCAATGCAAGTGTCACTTCTGTCATAGTTGTCATCCTGCTGTTAATTACAGTCACTGATGTGGTTATGCTGAAGTAATTACATTACCAGGATGAAGTCTCAATTAAGCTTTGAAAAATCTTTGCGCAACTGGAAAACCTTTTACTTCAGTTCTCTTCCCGTTTTTGCACAACAAGAGGCTTGGTCATGTTTAACCTGAGAGGTGAAGACTGGGGAAAGATGGTAGCTTTTGTTAAATGTTGAAGGTGACATATTTTGTCCCTTTAATGGTGACGTGATTTCCTGAGCTGTCGGTGGTCTGTGACATGATTTGGTCAATACACCACAAAAAATACGGTATTAAAGTTTCCTTCTTATCCATGGATTTTCAACTCTGTTCAAGGCTGCCATTATGAGGGGTGGACCGCCCCCCCACCCTCAACCTCTCCCCTCCCACCACCCCCGACACATTTTGCTGTGTTGAAATTTGGTACCTGAAGTAAATGAATCAAGCTGTGAAGCTGGATAGGGGTAAAGATGGGGAAAAAATTGATATAAATCTGTAATGTCACAGATCCAGTTGAGAGCCGAAATATCCTGCAAATCTGAACGGTTCACTTGAGTAGCTTCTAACAAGGTGATGACATTTTGTTCTGTCAGAGGTACTGAGTCTGCAGGCATTTCAGACATTCAAATACATGCTCTTGGGGACACAGAAACACATACAAAAACAGAATAATATCCAATCAACAGCATGATCTTTTCTGCAACATTAAGTATTGTAAGCAACTAAACTTACCATTAAAAAAGAACATAGCAGCTACAACAAGCACATGTTGCTTGTGAAATAAATAATTGGATGGGAAACAGATGAAATGCTAATATAGTTTGTATCAATATTTATCAACAACAAACACTGACAGAGTTATATAAGAATGAAATCTGGAAAGAATTATATTGCCTTTGAAATATATTTGCTGTTGCAAATTAGCTGTAAAAAAATGTGGTTTCGAGACAAGGCTGGATTTAAGCCTCATGAACAGAATGACCACGTGCCAAGCTGCATAGCAAGCTGCATGCTAAGAGGGAAAATATTCACTTCATTTATTGAACATCGGGCAAACTACAAATTCACAATCAGCCCTGTTGAACAGTCAGTGTAGCAGTTATTTTCAACTTTTCATAAATCCTTAGCCTTCACCTTGGCCACCCTAGATAAGGAAACTGATTTGCAGTGCATAAAAGATGGAATAACTGTTATGTGTATTGTGTCAAAGCCTGATTTCAGCATGTAATTGAAAGAGTAAAAGCTAAACTTCTGAGCACCAGTTAAAGATTGGAAATAGTTCAGTGTTGATGTATGGAAAAGGGCTCATAGTGGGAAATGCATCCCTTGCAGCTATGTCTGTTTTGAAAACATGTTATTAGTGCTGTCAAGTAGAGTCACCTGATAAGCCAAAGTAGGCCAGCATTTCTGTAGGGCAGCTAGTAAACGGGCCCCACATCCACAGTTAACAAGCACATTTATCGTTAAAAAATGATGACACAAGCTCTCTTTCGCAACTCAATCACCAAACACACACAAGCTTAAAGGGTGGTTCAGTGGTGCCGTTAACCAATAAGTACTTATTTCAGTGTTTTTTCAATGTAAGTAGGGTGCTAATGAAGGCTTTTTGTGCCCAGCAGACTCCCAAACTACCATTCTATCACCCTGATTGACTGGAAATAATGAATGTATAATGTTTCTGGAAAGTTTCATAATATCTAAAAGTAATAGACCACAGCTACAACAACCCACACAATTCATTATTTTTAATTAGATCCACTTTTTTTTAGCACATTAGCATCAGCTGCACCGGTAACTGTTCAATTTGTCAATCTCAGTGCTGATTAACATTAGCATCTTTAAACTAAAGGCCAATCAGTTTTTCCAGCATTTTGGAATTCACCTATTAGGGAGCATTATCACATTTCCCTTCGGATTATACTGAATGGCTTTCCAGAACAACAGCAGATAATAGAGACACTCTTCTGAACTATTTCCAGTCCCCAGTTCAGCTGAATCTTGGCAACAGGCAGGAAAAGCTAAAGCTCACATGCAAAGCTCAAACCAAAAAACATTAACTGTTAACAACAGGGGCATTATTCAACCTATGGTAGGTGACCAGTGACTCTACAAGAGCTACCACATACATGTGGTAATGTATATTGTAATGTAACTTACAGAAACAGCTTTAATTCAGTCTCTTCGTCTATAAATTGGAAGGTGATTGTTGTCAGTGTCGTCACATTTTGCTTTTAGTTTAATTTCCTGTGACAGAGCAGCAGATTCCAAGTAAAGAAGATTTCTAGCTCATCTTAAGCAGTATGTAAACATCCATTAAAAGTTTAAGCTCCTTGCTGTTAGCTTCTCGTAAAAGCTGATAACATGCTCTCTTAGCTCAAGAGCGCAGGCCAGTGGAACAATAAGCTTCACCTCAGGGCAAGACCTGTCATCATCCCCCAGAAGCACTGACGGTCTAAACATCAGCCGCGGTGGGACACAAGTACCTGGCTGACAGCAGGTCGCAGTCCCCTTTAAGCAAAATGATAGACAGGTTTTTGTGATGTTGACTGGAATGTTTCTCCAAACCAAAAGCCATCACTCATACTCAGGATGATGTTGAACAGAGCCCGGGTGCTGCGAAGGAAACCTTCATAAAACAGTAGCATGGTTTTCTTTTTTTTTTTTTAAATCATAACTGTTGATTGCAATGTTTTCAAGATAATCATGATAATGATTTACTATCCTGCTTGATCCTGCTTGAAGAGCTCAGTCTTAAGCTGAAAAAACCCTGTTTACATTCAAGTCTGATTATACATACATGCATACATTATACATACTGTACATATATTATCCAAACTATCATATATACTATATATATATATATATAGTTTGGATAATAAATAAGGAAACATGTTGCTCCCACCTGCCTGTAGCTCATCCTTCTTCCTGTTACCTTGGGCCTAATTTAATAACCTAAAACTCATCCAGCCAACTGTGATCCTACTGTGCACCCTAATGGCAGAAATATGTGTAAACACCTGCACTAATTACCTTCTCAGGCAGATTATTTATGAAATACATTAAAGCGTGTGTGAAACGATTCATTGGTCAGAATTCAGAGCAATTTTTCACGCAGCCATCCAAATATCTTCCAGCAGGGGAAGCAGAGCACGTTTCCACTGCAACTAAAAGCTATTATCTTTCCTTAAATGTTCATTTTCAGGACTGTTTGTTGCAAGGAGACTAAACAAGATTATCAAATAGACAAAGATGAGCATGGCTGTGTACTCTAAATCAGACCACAATGATTGTTTACATTGGATTTAATCTGCTTAATGTGTTTATCGTCTTGTGGACATTTCGGTTTTTCATGAATTCCCTCAGATTAAATGATGACAAAAACAATTTCTAAAATGTGTGTCTCCTGCAAATAACTTATGTAAGATATGCCTTCTAGACGTTTCCTCTCATAAAATTTGTCATAGAGTCTATTGACGGCACTGCAGGTGCTGAGTAGAAGACAAAATTAGCACGACACTCAGCCTAGAGTGCTCAGGAGGACTAATTGAGCCAAAACTTCACAGAGATATACATCTCTGATTACGTTACATCAGTGAAATATTCTTGTCTCCAGTGACCTGATACTGGAGCAACAATGAACAAGACAAACTTCCACCATGATTAACAGTGAGTAACACTTTTTAATAACTACTAATTATCCATGTTTTGTTATCTCATACCAGAAGTTACTGGGAGGCAGTCAAATTGATCTGGGAAATTTGGATTCATTTTCAGCCATAATGATGAATGAACCTAATTTGAGAAGTGAAGTCAGATCCATTGCTATCTCATCAGGAAAAATGACAATGGATGAGAGTTTTCAAGACTCCATCGTTCAATTGGGACGTTATTTAATATATTAACGTTATGAAGTTGCATTGATGGCTGGCTAAATAGCAAAAATGAATTAATAACACAAAATAAAAATAAAAAATGCTCTGATATTCAAGGCTTAGAAATGAATTATGTATCTTGAGCTAGACTGCAACGTCAATATCGGGTTCATTTACATGCACTATGTCAAACATTTCAGAATTACAAACACAAAGCACTGTGAGCCAGTAAATTGCTGAGTGCATAAAACGTAGAAAACATCAGGTTTTTCAGTCTTAGATCAGCCTTTGCATTGGCAGATATTCGGTACTAACAGCTTCTGATCAGCACTGGGGCCAGAAAACTGAATTGGGAAATCCCCAGAATCAATTTTAAACTCAAGACCCATCCAAAAAATGGATGCAAGGCCCCATTATTTACCATCTGAACATGGCAAGATCTCTAAGTCATATGTCCTGCTAAGGAGTTGCAGTTACTGTACTGCAAATAGTAAAAAAGTGCTTTGCTTTGACTCTGCATTCACTAGCTGGGTGTAACCGTGCTCCAGCAGGTGACAGCCAGTGAGATGTGACTGAGTGCAGTATCATCCCTCAGACACACTCTCCCCAATTTCAGACAGCTACATCATGAGAGGATGATGTGTTTGAATTATTGATACATCCTCAAGGTTGAGTGCATCATGCGTTGTTAAGAAACTCTGAATGTAAAGGAAGTGGGTTTTAAAGAAAGGGCAAGCATTTAAGTCTTAAACTCCACAATTTGAGAGATGTAAGTACATTGTAAAAAGGATGTACCTCCTACTCTATCCCCTCCCGGTCTGAGCACCGGGCGCTGCAGCTTGATGCCCACATGAGGGTTAGTGTTTGTAAAGGAGACTTGTGACAGATGCTTCTATTTTTCTCTTCCAATTGGAGCATTTGATCCATTGAATGCTGCAGATCATGGATAGGGAATGTCTTATAATTAACTATGAGGGATGAATGCGTCACGCAGAGATTACTAATTATTCAAGCTATTTTGGAGGTTCATTTTAGGATCAGAGCTCTTGTTTGTATTTATTTTAGTTTGTCGCCTGCATTTTATAATAGAGTACTCAAGTGTCAGGGACAAACACTGCATCAATAAAAGTACAAAGAAGTCTTTTTTTTAAGATTCATTGTGTCACAACAAAGTTTTATGACTTGGTAAAGATGAGACTCCCCCTCCCAAAAGATTGAATACACTACGACAATTTGCTCTTTATATTCGGCACATGTAACCCAATTACTACTGTCTATTCACCCACCCTGCAGACTGGCCGGCAGGCAAGAAGCCTTTGAAAAATCATTTGATAATTTGTGAAGTTATCCTTGAAAGTGACTCTACATACTGAAGTCACAACAACTCAAAGTTGCAAGCATAATGTGTCTGTGTTGTCAGCCATATTAACAAAGTGAACACGCCATTAAACAATGTCATTAACCACCGACTCATGCTAATGTCTTCGTTTAACTATCAATGACGCTTAGCTTACTGGTCTGAAAGGGAAATCTGTTTTCTGGATTATTAGGCCAAAATAGAAATTCACTGAGCACTTTGGAAGCTGTTGTGGTACTTGAGAGGGTGGGACTCTGCCGTTAAATTGAATTGAAATAATTCAAATGGCAAGGATGGGCAGTGTACGACTGCTTTTTATTGACATATTTGTAAGGGGTTAACGCAAAGTCAGTGAAATACTGTGTTGAGTTTATATTCTAACCTGAGCAGTTTCCCATTTAGCATGCCCATCTAAATGCTAATAAGACAAAAAACTGTTTTACAATTCCTTTGTATCACCATGTGTTAATTCATTGACTGCTAACTTACTGTAATTTTGTGCCAATTAAAACTAGACATAAAAACCTTGTACTCTCACTAAAGCACTTTGAGTGAGATACTTCAGTAACTATTAGCAATCATTGCTCTATTCTTTACCTCTTTATAAACCTACTCACATTGAGTTAACAACTCTCAGATAACATCTCACAGAGACCACCAGACACAACAAAAAATGACCCAGAATTATCAGAAAAGCAGATCTTTGATTTTTACTAAATCATTTTTGTTAGGCTTTAATGACATGTGTGAGCACGACTTCATTCACACCACTCAAGCCTTTTCAGCACCACCTTCGTGAAGGCACATCACCAACCAGGTTGGCTTTACATCGCTCAACTAATTTAAGAGAAACTGTTGTCTGCCCCAGTAACTCCATTTCCTCCGTGATATTCACATTCGGTGGCCATATTAATCAGCTTCGGCCCGAAGGGCCAAACAGATGGCTTTGATAACTTGCTTAAAGCAGTCCAAAGCTTCGCACATAGCGCTACTGTAAACTAAACATCCATCTTTGGCTCTACTCGTTCCGTTCACTATGCAAACAGAATCATTATACACATGGCTTAGGGGGGGAGATTCACTGTCTCACAGCCCTTTCCTCTCAAGGATTTGGATCCTTGTCATCTGTATTTCTCAAATTAGTCAAGTGACACTAATATAAAGTGACTGTTACGGATTCTAGCCACCTTGAACAAACTGACATTTATCCATTTTTTTCCCCTCCGTCATCTGTTCAAGGTGACATTCAATAAATAAACATTTTAGGAGGAAGCCTTGTGTATGAGGCCTTGACAGTCACACTCTGCTATTTTAGAAAATGAGATTGTCAAATGAGGTGCTCCACATGAGTAAACTATAGTTACTTTTAACAGAAGCACGCTCAAGCTAAACCAAGAGGAAAGGGTAGTCATTAAAGACATTAAAGCTTTGCTCAAATCATTTCCAGGTGAATAATTAGATTTAAAATAGACACGTGCCTTAAGCCTTAAATTAATTTAGAAAAATACTTATAGAATAGTATGAAGTATTGTAAAGTTTCTACAGCATAATTAGTTAAGCAGAATTCAGACTACATGATTTTCAGTCAGATTATCGCTGGTCTATTCCGACTACAAGACTCACTGTTTTGTTATTTGAAGTCATTTCTCTCTTCATATTACAAGATTGATCGCCGATGTAGGCTCACACGCAGCATGAGCTGACAGCGACTTGGTCACAGTTAAGACTCTGACTAGGTTGGGGTGGGGGTGGCCTAGGTTTGCTGTAATAAAAAATGACACCATGCAGCCCTTTACTGTAAGAACAAGGTTTGTCTTTCTAAAACAGTCAAACCAGTACAACAACTGGGACAGGAACAACTGAGAAAAGTAGAACGACATTGAACAGAATTGCTGGGTTCTCATATCTGATACTCACTGATGAATTTAGGTTTTTGAAACATTTAATCTACATCAGAAATTCCCTTAATTCCACGCCTGAAGCTTAATGACATAGAACCAGAATTTCTTAATAATCAAAATGTTATAACAAAAGCTTTTTAAACCAACATTTCATTAACACCTTTGTCCAATAATATATTCTTCTTTTGTTATAAAGTTTAAAAAGCTCACTTAAAAAAAGAACAACCAGCAGGTCTATTAGAGATAAAGGTTAAAAATCCTGGTCATAAAAAATATTTTTAATATTGGGATCAGTGAAAGCACAGAGAAATGGCCAAATTTTGCAGAAGGTTTTCTAAAAATCACAAACTGTGTTTTAAATATTCCTTACAATCTAAAAGTTAATTTAATCCAAATTTGAACGGTCCAGGTAATTGTGATTTTTCAACCTCATTATGAAATGCAGTGAAATGGTCATTCAGTCAATATAAGAAACTAACTACAACGTAATTTTAACCTGTGATCAATCACCTAAATTCAATACAGATCTGATGCTGTTACTTGTTTTAACAGCTCTTTTCAACGACATCACATACCTTGCTTGTCATCACTGTAACTGACTGAGACGGCGTGATGACGTCTCACGCTCAGAATCCTCCCAGCACTCTAAAATATTGATGAGAGCTCTAACCAGAGCTGAAACAGTTCTCAGTATCAGGTATTCCACTTCAGGAAAACAACTAGAAAGGAGTTTCATTGTTGTATTTGTTGAAAATGTCAAAAAAAAAGTCATGTGAAACGTTTATTGGTTTGAATGTGTCTCAAGATCCATGACTGGTTTATGTACCAGCACTCAGCCCTGGACAGGGCCAAAATAGCCCCCGGGTGTGGCACATTATTCGTCTCCCCATTGCTTTGCAGATTTTTGTTTTTCTGATTCCCTTCGTCAGATTACCTCACTTGACTCCTTGCTCTCAGTTTTTGGGTTCATCTGATTTTATTTTATTTTGAAAGCCTGTGTCCTTGTGTTTTACTTCTGTATTGACTTCCCTTGATCCCATCTGCCCTGTTTGTTTGTGCCCGTGTCTCGTCCTTTGTGTATATCTTGTCATGTCTTTCTCTTCCTCCCTGCTGGTCCGTACTATTTTCCCCCATCCTGTTTCTAGCCCTGGTTACTGCTTTGTTCATCGACTCTGTTCTGGTTTTGTTTAGTTTGGGCTCTTGTTTTTTATTTTGTTTTGGATCCTGCTCAGCAGCTCCTTTTGTTAAATACAGTAAAATCACTTTTGTTTTGGATCTCCTGTCTCTGGGTCGTACAACCCAAGTCGTAAAACTCATTGGCCGTAGCTTGAATAGGAATTCCCCTGACAGCAAGACTTGTAAAATAAATCATCAGTTCACTGAGCGTCTTAAAAAAGTATTTATGTGAAAGAGTTGTTCAGACATAAAGACCTAGTGCCGATTCCAAGTACTAAAATAGCAGTGAAACATTTTACCATTGAACCAGAATTTAACAGACTATTTATATAATTTGATTGATGTCCCTAAAACATATCCTGTTACTTTAAAAAGTCTGAAATCCTAAGCCACAAAGAAACCTGTCTTACTTCTAGGTAGTGCTCCAGTCAAGGAATCACTTTGGCTTTCAGAGATCGCCAATCTTTGCACCATGTTCTGCTAAATGTATTCTACTGATATAGAAATGATGGACTGGTCATTGTTAGACGTAAACGTCTGCAATATTAAACTGGAATGAAACTACAGTCTTAACGCATTTTCACTTAGACTGCAATTCTCCTGTACTTAGCAGGCATTACACCAGTTATATATGTCAGCCTAAAGGCTTCCATATGTTCTCAGAACAGAGAGGGCCATTTCTGCGGTATGCAGGTGTAATCTTGAAAGTCCTGTGAATAGTTACCTTTACTGTTTACCAAGCATGGTTATCCCATTGCCAATGTCGCCTTGTTTTACTTAAATTGCAGTCATCATTCATTGTCAGTCGTATCCTCTGCTACGGATACTTTCTTGCCTAAAAAACATTCCCAAGTAATTGTACATGCTTAACAACAATACTTATATCTGCTTATGTTTGTGTTATATTTTTTGTTATTTTACAGAATACTACCAAAGTCTTCCGAAATTTTTAATGAGAAGCACGTCATTGCGAAGCGAAAAGCCTGTGGAGGCATTGTAAAAAACATGTATGCCCAACACATGCCGCTACAGCACATCACTTCAGGAGTAATGTTTTAATATTTCAACGGAAAATATATTTTAATGTTTAAACAAAACAATAAAATTTGATTTAATAAGTAACAATTGTCTTCAGCTGTCACACTTCCTATTAAAAGGTTGTGTGTTCGTTGTTTCTCTGAGGTGTATTTGTTTAAATATGATAAAGGTAGCAGTATACAAGAAACAATACCAATTTCCATACTAAGTAAAGAGAAAAGCAGAGAATTATTTGAGCGCCGTAGAGCAGATAAGAAAACATGATTGCAACTAATACACCAAGAAATAACCTAATTTACCATCCAATCCTCCTCTTTGCTGATAAATAAATTATATCACATGGTTTTACTCCTCGCAGTTTCATTGTTGAACCATGCTGATACTGCATGCAGGTAATGTAAAATATTTTCACATTGAAAAGTAGCACCTGGTCTTCTTGCTGACCAATATATGCACACTTTTGAGCCTCATGCTTTTTCTTCACAGACTTCACAACTTTTCCATACCAGTTCACCTAACACTTTAGGGACATCAGGGAAATTTAATGTGATCCAACAGTTTTGCCACTAATTCCGCTTTTATGAAGCTTCCCACATGTATGTTAATGTGGCTGACAAAATATCAGGCTACTCTTGAATGTACAGCAGCAGCCAACTATGGAATAAAGTGGCATCTTACATATCATACACACATATATATATATATATATATATATATATATATATATATATATATATATATATATATATATATATATAAAAAGCAGCATTATATGGGATTACTTTGAATATCAGCGGTGCCCCTAATAAACTTCTTGCGAACGTAAGTGTACTCCAACCGTCTTTCAGGGAACCCAGAGCCACAAGCCAGACATTTCGGAGATTTTCTTGGTTTTACTTTCCTGATAACAGGTCAAACATTATAGAGCTTGCTTTGCTTCGTCTTAGATAAATTATTTTTCTGCTTAGTATCATCCACGGATATACGCCCACCTAATACAACTTTTAACTACAGAAATGTATTATTTTTTTATGACTGCAATTTATTTTTCATGCCAAACGCGATGGCTATTAGGACAGTATTCAAATGTGGCATTTGGCAAAATATATTTTTTTCTCAAAAGACGTTAGCGTTGTTTAGTCCAGCCTAGCTGTATGCAACTATTACAAGCACAAATTGGACACAGCTTCCATGGAATCCCGAAAACTGGGCAGAGACAGACTGGTGGGCAGATGGGCAGCGGATAAAGTCTTTTATTTCCACCATTGAGCAGCTCCACACCTTGGATAATAGGAGCCAATTCAGTTCAACCCATAAAGAGGTTTATCAGTTCCTGTCAGCATGCCCTGCAGGGGTGAGGCGACAAATAACAAGGTAGAGAAAAAGAAAAGTGGTAGCATTCCAACTCCCTAACCTGTTTCCTCTCTGCCAATGGCCATCTGCATTTTCAAAAAACAGTCATTTCCGCTTATGACTCGAGACACAGGATTAGAGAGTTGAAAGTCATGTTTGAGCAGCATTAGAAAGAGATATTGAGGCTATATGATTCGAAGATGCCGCACTGGGTGCATCTCAAAAACGTCACAAAATGTCAGCCATTGGCTGCCTAGTCGAAGATTATTCCCAGCAGAAATCTTATCTTGTGGAATAGCTTATTAAAAAAAAAAAAAACGTATTAGCTTTAAATTATATAATAATAATAAACAACAAATAACCCAGATACTTATTCTAGCAATATTATGAGAAAAAATATAATTTGCATACTTTGAATGTTTCATGTGCAGCTGTGTTTAGACAAACACAGTCATTTTCCCAGTGTCCTGTATTACAGATGATCTAGTTTTGGGAAATAAGGAAAAAAGCCTTATCCTAGATGCAAATGATGTGTAAATGAAAAAAAAAAAAAAAAAAAAAAAAAAAAACAGGGAAATTTAAACATTCAGTTTAATTAAACTGAGTCTTTGGATTCAAATTTAATTTCAGTCTCTTTTTAGACTTTATTAAAAACAAACAAAATAAAACAAAAAATAAACAAAATGTGGTATTCATTCCTCGAAACCTCTGAACTATTACAAAAATCTTATTATTGAAAATGCTTCAGTTACTCCAAATCTGCTGGGCCAAATTCATGGGATTACTCTGCTTTAAAAAAAACTATATATATATATATATATATATATATATATATAAATATAATAATTAAAAAAACAAAACAAAAAAATAGCTGAGAGCCTGTGTCATTTTTTCATACATACATCTATCCATCTCTCGCTCTCTCTTTCTCATACACACACACATATATATATATATATATATATATATATATATATATATATATATATATATATATATATAACACACATATATATACATACACTACACACATACATATAAATACACACACACACACACACACACACATATATACATATATATATATATATATATATATATATATATATATATATATAGGTTATATATATATATAAAATAAACACGTATATATAAAAATAAATACGTATATATAAAAATAAATTACACTTTGAAAAAATATTTCTATACCTACTTTTTTGTTCTGGAAGTGTTGGAGGCGCAGAGTCGTGAGAGCTCCTGCACTGCATTTGCCTTATGCTTGCTGGAATAAATTGGTACCATATGGCATGATGACAGGATCACTCAATCTTCTGTGTACCTGAACACCACATTAATCATTTTTGGGGGATATTCTTTCCCTTTCATCACACAGGAATTTCCAAATATCCCCTGCCTTTATTTCTCTCACACATGTAGTGAATTTACATACACAGACTACACTCTACTCTTGTTAGAAGCCAGACCATTTGACTGAGTTCAAGTTGAGCAAAACAAAATGTTAAGGTTAGGTGTTAGGTGAAACTTTCTTCCTGTTCCACATATTGACTTACTTTTAAAGTAATGTGGTTAAGAGCTAGGGTTGTCTTTTTTTCCCCAATTAACTTTCTTACTTAGGCTTATTAGATGAGTGTTCAAAACCACTGAAAAATTATAAAAAGGTTATTGTAAGAAAAAGCTAAGTGATAAAGTGGTTCCAAAAATCTGATCAACTCATGTCACTACCAAATCACTTAAAAAAAACTTGGAATCATTGAAAACTTAAATTAAACAGGCACTACTCTGGATTTTTAATGATTATATTTGCACCTACCTTGATTAGGTGGCGTTGCTGAAATTCCACGTGTGTGCAAAGACATAAAACTCCTTCCACTAAATTCACGCTAAGAGTTTTTGGACACAGAAAGGTTAGGAGAGTATAAAAGGAAGAAATGGCCCATAGGTGAGCAAGAAGAGAGTAAGTTGGAAAAAATGTGGAGAAGGAGAGAGGGAAAAATGGGACAAAGGAAAAAGAGTGGTCTTTATAGCAATGTCCGCTTGATGAATCACACATGTCTTATTTGTTGGCTGTACTGCCAGAGAATTTGCATTGATTATTTTCCCCTCAACAGATACATTTAAATCAATGTGGCATAGCGCAGCCAGAAAAGTGTGAGAAAATGTGCATGGCACACAGCGAAGCCAGGAGCTCTAACCTTGGTCAGACAGGAGGAGCCACAGCTCCCCCTTCATGCCAAACAGATGAGATCAGGAGTAACAGCTATACGGACAGCACCATCCCTGATGTCCCTATGAAAAACCAATAATCCCACTATAGACTTTCTTTTCTTGGGGTTAATATGTCTTCAGTGGCTAAAATTATACATCAGCAAACATGCTGATTATTTTTTTTTTGTTTGTTTTTTTTTTCTCCAATTACAGAACCTACTATATTCACTTCACAGCTTTGGTCTTGAGTTCTTTCTTTATTTTTTTTCTTTATTCTTTATGACTTAAGAAAAAATTTTATGAAAAATATGATGCTCTTACTCCAAAAAATCTGGATAATTTTTGACCCTTTAAAATGTATTAGTTGCACCAAAAAAATTCCACTGTTAATATTACAGGATGAACATGTTCACCCTGAATTGATGTTCTCGTGTGAATGTATCCTTTTGAGTTATAAAGTCAATCAAATGAAAAAAAGATTCTCAAAAAATCACATCACATTGCAGAACAGCTTCTTTTATTATTGTCATTTCCAAGGTCCTGTTTAAACCATCACACTCAGCTATATCCATCAATATTTCAGCATTTTACACTTAATGCATATTAATTCATTTATAACACAGTAAGAAATGGGAGCATACAGTATAAGATTTGTAAGGGAGAAAAAAAAAAGTTAATTTGTATGAATCAGTATAGAAGTTTTACATAATTATCTCACCATTCAGTGACGACAAAAGACAATAGTACACTGTTGATCATCAAATGTGTGTGATCGTCTGCTATTGAAGAAAGTGGTTGGGCAAAAGATCCTTCTGCTTTTATGTACACGAAGCTGGAGCTAGTTAACCTTCACCACAAGGTTTTGCTTTAATGACACTTTCATGGAAGCTGAGCAGGTCCCAGTCTCCGCTGATGGAGTCCTGCACTGCCACTTGCACGCACTCTGATCGCGATGTCTGCACGGTAGCAGAAGCAGTGAAAAAAATAAATAAATAAATAAAATGGGTGTTTACAATTTAAGAGCACTGAATGAAAAAAAATAAAAAAAAATGTAACCCAGAGGCAATAAATAATGAATTTCACATTTTAATTGGATAGACCATTTTCAACATTCTCCAATACACACCCAACAGCAAGGCACACACCACTCCCATCTTCCCGCTTTCCCTGTCTTTCTCATTCCCTATCTCATTGATAATTTCTCCTTCACCCTTCAGCTTCTCACAGTTAGATCAAAGTAGCTGTCACACACTGCCAGTGGAGGAGCATCTCCCTACAATATATTATTCCTGTGGATGAAATGAGAGTGTATGCCGGGGGTGGAGATTATGCTTGTTACGGGGCAAAATGCAGAAGGGAGCAATCCACTCGTGGGCTGATCATTACATTTGGGATCTGAACTTAAAATTTGATTTATTTACAGGCATTACATTAATTTTATCAGCACACAGACTTATTTGATAATATTCGAAAAAAGGAGAAAAATATAAGTAAATAAATAAATAAATGAACAAATACATAAATAAATCTGGGTCATTTTGATATTCTGGAAACTAACAGTTTGACTGTTGTATAAAATGTAAAATTGAGCAAAGAATTATGCAAGGTTAGCTCACTGCTTTCCTCTTTCTGCACTTGTATTCTCTGTACAAAATAAAGTAAAGAGAATCTTCCCAATTTCTCCTGACTGTCTCTTTTTTCTCTGAAAGGCACATCTTAAGTCAGACTAAAGCATACACTCGTCTCTCCCCTAGGGTGCAGTGGCAGTGGTGCAGAAAAAGTGAACTGCCGAGGACCCCACTGTTTAGCAAACACTCCTACTGAGGGGAGGAATTAATTATTCAGAGCCAAGGACCACGGCAGCCCCATTTGATTGCACCACAAAAGAAAGGTCAGAGCTTTTCATATGAGGAACCTCCTGGTTCTGCATCCTGTCAGCCGAAGGGATGTATAAAAGTATATAAGGCTGAATGGCACTCTGGCTAACAGCTCAATTAAAAGGACAAGGATGTCTAGGTGAGGATGTGTTCAAAAGACATTTGACAAACAGCACTTTCTCACCGTAGAAAGGTGTGGAAGGCCTGGAGGACATGATTAGCACATGAAGAGATATTTGTGGGCTGTGTAACTGGTTTTGTCAACTCCACATGAGCTGATGTGAAAGTCCGAGATGTCTAATCTATGCGAAAAAAAAAAAGAAATCTGGATACACCTGGTTGGAATGAATAAAAACGTATGGGTCCTTGAAGCAGTTTTTGTTCAAGCTTGAACAAATAATTTTTTCCCCTCTCAATGCAAGTTAGAAAATGATCTATTACCATGTTTGAATAGTTAATAGTCAATAATGGAGTTCAAATCAAATTAATAACATATAATTTAATATAGAGGATAATGGGATTCCTGAGAACTGAAATATAAGTCTTCAAATTCTGCAAATATGAAGTGGACTGTGGCAATTAATCGAGTTGGAGAAAGTTTGGTTTCAGGCTCCCCATACTGTGATTGTATGCATAATCTGATAAATTTCACGGAGAAAGGCCAAAGCTTTTCCTTTGGACATTAAAAAAAGCCTGATTTCATCGAGTCCTTTCACGCCACACCAAGGCCACAATGCAGTCTTTACAGAACAGATCACAAACATACAGTAACAGTGTAACAAAATCCAGCCACAGGATCCTTGGGGTTCATGGAATAAAACTGTCATTCAAGTAAAATACTACTGGGGGCTCCTGGCATTGGGGTCTGTCACTGGAAGAAATAAATCTCTAAAAACTGTGGGGTACCGAGCCCCGACTCAACTGAGGATGGAGCCAGGAGAGCAAAATCTACAACCACGCAACAAGGGGTGTCTGTTCCCTATTGGTGCGTGTGCCCCAAACATAAAGCCGAGTGATTCCATTGGCTCCCTTCAGTTCTCTGTCAGCCAATCGTCAGTGGATGAGCCGTTGTGTTCCATAGAAACCAGTCTTGCACCAGTAATGACATCAACTCCATTGAGCTCCCATCTTCCCCAGTAACTCGCACTGAATGATACACGGCATATTTATAAGAAGGTCAGAAAATAGTAAGGACAGCTAAAAATAAATAAATAAATCCAGTAAACTTTCACAGATTTTTAAAGCAGCTAGGCACAATTCGATAAGTCAGTCAATTTAAAAATCAAATCAAATGACTTTAAGCAAAACTCACTCATAATGCTGTGTTTGTTGAAGTTAAGGTGAAGAAATGTCTCCACCTTGTATGAATTACAGTCCTGGTTTGTTCCAGGGGATTATGGCTGAATAGACAGACAGAGATTGGAAAAAAGGTTCGACCTAGTATGATTTTGCAGATGGTTCAGTCATTACATCTTAGTCTCTAAGATCATTAATTTCCTAGGTAATAAATCCTTGTGTTGTTAGCAGCCTCCCCTTCCCCCTCATATCCAATGCAGTAGGAGGCAGCTGGGTCTACAGTAGATTGTGTGTAGTTGCCAAATGGAGATGACAGTTTGCTCCATTGTTCATCAGTGAAACCACAGAGCCATGCTGAGTCTATAGCACATGGGTGAAAAATTAAACTCAACACCAAAAAATTACCACTTTGTAATTGAGTCGGTTCATTGCCCCCACAGAGATTACTATTATAGATTCTTGGTCGGTACCGTCCATGGTTTTCTTGGCTTTTTTACAGACATGCCGTCATGTGAACAATAAAATATGCCCCCTATCAGTTTTAAAGTCGGAAGTAAAATATGAAAGAAAAAATCCATTCTGTGCCAGGCCTTGTACAATGCAAATGTACGGTGGTATAATTAGGATTGTAAGGATGCATAACAACACATTGTATTTGGACTATATTGATGTTGTTTTTTTTTTGTTTTTTTTTTAATAAAAGCCAGGCAAAACTGCAGAAGCAGTCTGTGAAGAACTAACTGGATCATCACTGCTTCCTCGGGAATGAAGAGGATAAGTAGCAGCCAGGTGCTGCTAATCACATACACTTGATTAATTTATCATCAGCAATTCTTAAAACCTCAATAAATGCAGGTGCTTTGTCAGTTTACTTGTCTGGCACATTCAGCTTTGTCTCAAGGCGTCCATTGTAGAAGGGAAAAACATCACCAGTGGTCATTGCTGCATTTACAGGGTTTGTGTGACCCAATTCCGATTTTTTTTTGTTTGTTTGTTTGTATTCCTCTCATGTGGCTCAGATCAGATCCTGCCAGTGTAAGCAGTTAAAAAAGCACATACATTCTGATATTCTCAGATTGAAGAGTCGTTTATATGTGGAAATAGTTATGACATGGCATGGTTAAATGGTTAACTCCATCTAATGGGTCGGATCAGATTTTTTACCATTAACCTTATTCATTCATCCTTGACAATGGGACTGTTGGGAAAAGCGCAAACTCAGGTGCTGCATCCACATGCCCCTCTGATCCCGATGTAGCGGTGCCCAATCTACAACAAGGGATAAAGTCGTTCTTCTTCACATTAATATATGCCTAATTGTTTGCTGCCCTCCAGGAATGCTTCAGAAAGCAATTACTTAGATAATATCTTCTGTTTCACCTGCTCTCATTTCACCCCCATTCACTGAAAATAGCCCTGCCTTTTCTTATCCAGATGTTAACTAATGTAAATGCCCCAGATGTTAGCTAAAGTAAATGCAGATATTGAAAATGGGTTGCTTTAAAACATCATAAAAGCTGCTTACCAAAAAAAAAGAATCAGATTTAGGCAAATCAGAATTGGCTATACAGACTGTCAGGCAAACATGCAAAAGCAAGTGGAGAAGGTTTTTAAGGCCATTTCCAAACAATCTGGAAATAACCTTGTCCTTAAATGCCCCTAAAAAACTATTATGTGATTCAGTCTCAAAGGAAGGATCCCCTCATCCACCAAAGACATCACAATACAAATGGAACCATTATTGACCATGTTACAGTCTACGAATCTGACTGAACCATGTGATTATGTGATTACAATTTGCCTTTATGCATGCAAAGACACTCCCCAAAAACTGAACACAATCCATTCTAAAATGCGATTCTTTACAAATGCTCCATTCAGAACTCGCCAGTGTCCGCTTTCCTCACGGGTTATTTGGTCCTCCTTACATACTCGTCGTAATATTTATTGATTACACACAAAACTTCCCTCTCAGCTCTGCATCCAGCACTGGGCTTCACAATTCGTCACAAGACAAATCCCCAAAACCAAACAACTGTCCATTTTGTTTGTAGCATCAAATGACTGGAAATTACTGCTTTAAAACGAATACACATTGCCGTACGCTTCAGGAGTTTTAATCTATATGCATGTTAATGTATTTTGTTGCTTCATGATTTTTTTCCCTCTCCTCTATTCTCCTAAAGTGTGTTTTTTTTCTTTTGTTTGTTTGGTTTTTTGGCCCTTACCAGGCAAACATTGTGAATCAAAATCAGTTCCCAATGTTCTTGCCTGGTTAAATAAATGAAAACAAAACAAAAAAAAAACAGGGGAGAACTAGATCTCGACGTCGTCAGGCCTCAGATAGCATGTTAATTATTAAAGTTCAAGACAGTACAATAAAAACAAGACTAAAAAAGTATGGCTTGTTTGAAAGGGTTAACAAGAGAAAGTGTCTTTTTCCTTAAAAGAACATGGCAGCATGACTTGGGTTTCCCAAGTTGTATGTGATCAAATCACAAAACCTCTGGAACATTTCCCGTTGGAAGGATGAGGCAAATGTGAAGATGCTGAGCTATAACGCACGGTGTCTCTTTCTGTGTTCAGCGTATCAGCGCGGGCCCTTCACGCCAACTGTGGTGGAGGGCAATGATTCTCATGTATATCAACATATGGGCCAGAGTAAGATATGACTGACACCATTTTGGCAGAAACTGGGTCGGGCAACAGGACAATCATTTCAAGAAACCCCAGCAAATCAGTACAAAAATGATGAAAAATAAAATAAATAACAACAAACAAGATGTTTTAAAACCCAGACCACCGACCAACTGAATTACTGTTGTGGGACCTTTACAGAGCTGTGCATCAACAAATTCCAAAACAAACTTTAATCCACCTACACAATATTCTACAGAAAAATACTTGAAAATTCCTTGAGGCACTGGTATCATCATATAAAAAACTGTTACTTTAAGTTACTGATGCTAAATATGCTTCTCCAAGCTACTGAAGCAGGATGTGTACTTAGTTATTTACACGCTGTTTCTGCATTTTAATGTTTTTTTTACTTATTCATTTTTTTGATTTAATAAACAATGACACAGTAGTACACCATAAGTCCATGATATATTTAAAAACCTGGTAAGGACCAGATGATTATCCTGAAACACAATACCATAGAAACGAAACTGTGTTTTCATACAACTGTTCAAACATATATAAAACCTTCACAAAGACACACAAAAAGTCATCAAAACACCATAAACAACAAATAGTTTTAGAAATAGGAAAACCCTAAAATCCCTATATAATTTAAAATCCCTACATTGCATTTATTACAGAGGGTCTGTGTACGATATATGCATGGGTTTCTTTTTATAAGGAACTACATACATTTGACATTGGAAATACTATTTGACATATTTCCAGGTGGAGTTTGCTGCATAAAAGTTTAACCCACAAATGGCTCATATCTACTGAGGAAAGCCCAGGGCTGAAGCATGTCTGCTACTTCCTGTTGCTACTACTATGCAATATTAAAAGGGTTATATACATTACTGCAAATGATAACAACTTTACTTTCTATTTTATGAATGTTTAAAATACTTTCATGAATGTATTTTAATTTTAAAGTGGACGGTGTACCTGCATTTTTCCTGTTGCTTAATTTGAGAGTAATGCTCAAGCTGTTGAATTTGGATTGTTTCTACGTTTTAAGTGAAAACTACAGATGCAACAAAGAAAAGGAGGAGGGAAAAAGGAAAATGCAGTTCAGTGAGTTTATCTAAATCCTAAACTTGTTTTTCTACACTACAGCTTGAGAACTTCTATATATGTATTGTACATTCTCGTGTGACTCAATACATATTAGTGATAAAAAACATCCTTGTAAAAAAGGAATCTATTCATTCAGTTAAAATGAATCAATACAGTTCAACATCTCTTTACGCAGATTTAATGCCGCACTGAGGTAAAAAAAAAAAAGAAAAGAAAAAAAGAAAATGTATTCTTGTTGGAACAGGTATTATCTGTTAACAGTGAGCGAGTATATCCCTTATCAACTCTGAAGTCATGTCGCACTAGCATTTCATCACATTGCACACTGGAATATGCTGTACAGAGAGCCACTCTGTGTTCTATCTTAATCCAAAGGCTATCTGCTCAGTGGAAAGAAGGGGGCGGGGGTTAAAAACAATCTAACCGTGATTGTCAAACACTTCAGTGCTAAACCAGCTTCACGAACTTCCACGAGGCAAAACAGCAACACAATCTTTTCACTCATAACACAAGCGAGGATCTCTGGAGCAATAAGCTGATTCTGAGAGCGCTCATCAATCTTTAATCCTTCCTCAGGCTCCGTGGGGCCGCAGTGAGTAAAAACCTTGCTGTTAAAACCAAAACGAGGGCAGATTCCTGCACATTCAAGGTTCAAGCAGAGGCCTGGAAGACTTGTTGATGGGGCCAAATCAACTGAAAGGACCTTTTAACTCTTGCTATTTGTGAAATAAGCCAACGACGAGCTTCGTCTTTGGGAACGCTCAAACATATAATACAGTTTTAAGAGGACACAACTGGGAAGATCTACATAAAGGATGTAAGACTCTCGAGCTGTATATTGGTGACTAAAGCATATTGTTATTGTGCTGAAAACTGGTCGCTGATACAATGTTAGTATTTAGACAATGGAAGACAGCCTTGGCACCAAAGAGTTAAGAATTAGTTGGAATGAGTTTTAAAACCAAAGCTTCCTGGTGCTGTGAGGGCTTTGGCAATTTTTCCCCAGTATCTAAAAGTCAAGGACACATCCCAAGCTGATCCGATAGAGGACAATCTAGATAGCTATCTGTGTCATCGTACCAATGCCACAAACACAGCAGCTGCGTGTCGCCTGTGAGCTGCTGCCAAATGGACGTGACAGTTCGCTCCACTGTAGATCAGTGAAACCATGGAGCCTTGCTGAGTCTTCGAGAACAATGATGAAAAATTAATTCAGACACAAGGAGAAATAAAAAAATAAAAAAGCGCCTCAGGAAGAGTGTGTGGTCTGTCCCCAGAGGTTGTTCTTTGCTAAGATGTGTCTATTCTGAGTGGTACCGGGCAGCTTGTAATGCGACCTAAGTAACTGTCTGCCGACTGAGAGTTTGAGCTTTGGTCGCACCATATGTTCTCTCGCAGGCACAACCCACAGCCCAGTCCATTCAAGTAAATGATTACATTGCAAACAAAGAGTAGCAAGGTGGCCCGAGAGTGAGAGTGTTGAACGGTGTGAAATATGTGCATGTATATCCATTTGAGAGGAACTCTCAAAGAGAAAAATATCTTGTTTACTGTTGGTATGATGGGGGAAAAAAATGCTGGTTGGATGCTGTTTTAAAAGTAAGGCCACTTGGTGTGTGGGCTTTGGCACCGCCACCCAGAATTCCTATGTCAAGGACACAACCTAAGAGGATATGGCAAGGCACCACTCGAACCATCTGTATCATCACCGTCAAGCCACACACATATCTGTTTACTTTTAGCATTAAACAAAACTAATGAACATGCTGGAGTAAAGCCAGGCATCCTCCACTGGTCTTTCAAGCTAATTTTGCTTCAAAATGTCACTCGCTCCTGAATAGTTTGGGTTTCTGTTTAGGCTTGTTTTATAAAGATATAACAAGTTGGACAGCGGAGGCAGCAGTGGGAGGGGGTCTACACCAGTTCACCCGCTGCAGAAGCAAAGCAGGTGGCCAGGTTGATGACAATGAACAGACAGCATTGGTGGCCTAATTTCTTCATGTCAAACAACACCATATGGCTCCTCTGCTATCCTCCACCTATTTAGATGCAGCATCCACATAACTATGCAGGGAACATAGTCTTCACAATTAATTAAAAATGTGAGAAGAAGGGATGCACTTCATTCTACATACTGTAAAACATGTACTACTGAGGTGGGAAAACATATCCCTCAGGTATTTATGTCCTATGTATGGCATGTCCTTGAAAGCTGTGAGGTTTAGCCAGACAGCCTATACTTTTTTCCTCAAATTTTGCATAAAATGGAGAGCAGGCCTATCACTGTTGTAGAGCACCATTATGGAAAAAGGGGAATATATTCAATTAATCTTTCTGACCTCCAGTGAAACTTTACAAGATGACAAGAAAACCTTGTTTTCACACCCAACTTGATACCAGCTTAATAAAAGGAAGTTTTACAAAAGGATGATCGCTACATTGTGAAAATACATTTCCTTAGATACTGTAATGACAGTTATTAACTCACAAGGGCAAGCCAACCTTCTTAAATTTGCTTTTTCTTTCCATCTTTCTTTCATTATACTGGTTACAGTTCAGAACAGAAAAATATATTTATTTAGACTGTCAACAGTCTGAGATTTAAATTAGAAATATGTTTTTTTTAAAAAGGGGGCAAAACCACAATACTGGGCTAAAAATCTCAGCCAATGACTCTTTCCAAAAATAAAACTTGAAGGAGTTTTGTGACAGCCTTGCCTGCACACCACCAAGAGAAGTGAAGGGTTCAAAGCGTTCCCGGTGAAATTTATTCATAACCATGTGACTTGTGGCAGTGATTGCTGACACGGAGCCTCTCAAAGCTGAGGTGGTGACAGGTAACAGCATAAACTATGTGTGTTTCTTGGTGTGGAGACAGGCCAATCATTTAAGCAAGCAGCCAAAGAGTATGGCACCATATGGCTCATATGCTAAAAAAAAGCATACCATAATTTATAGTACTTCATTTCTTGATTTCTATTTTTTTAAATGCATATCTGTACTTGTTGTACTAGTACAATTATGTTCAATGTTTAAATCCATGGTCAACATGGTCAAACCTGAGCATCTAACTAAAATAAAAAATGTATGTATGTATACATTCCAAACCCCCCAGGGTTATTCTCAGGTGTCATCTTAACACTGGAATTAGAATGCAGAAAAAAGCAAAGAGTTTAAGTCTGGTGTGGTGAAAGCCTCTTGTCCCCCACCCCAACCCCCCCTCCCGACCCCCACAAAATCCACCCATCCCACCCCCATTGGTTCCCAGCAGAATCATCCAGCAGGGGACAAATAAAGCAGAAAATGGGCTTGTGCAGAATACAATGGCACACAGATAGCAAGGAGGACATGTATTGAAAATGTCCTACAGGAACGAGTTTGCAGAAATGCCTCGGTTCTGTCACACTATGGAATGCCTACTTCTAAATGGCACACTAGCGGGGGTCACCATTAAGTGACAAAACAATATCAGTGGGGAAACGTTTGCATGGCGGTGTACAAATATGCAAGTTGTCAGGCATAGAAAGCCTGGCCTTTTCAACATGACAACAATCCCTTTACGTGTGAGGCGAGTGCAGTTCAGTGGCGCAGGGAATGGCAAGAGATTTGGTGGTGGGGGACCGGTGGGACTGCGGAAGTTGCATGCAGTGAGGTGTGTGTCAGGGCACCAGAGACAAAGCAATGATTACACACAATGAGTAGAGCAGAGTGCAGCTGACACTAATGCAGTCTAAGGGGAGACACGAGACAGAGCACTTGTGACAACTGTGAGAGGGCGTCACTCCTCTGACAGACAGCATTATGGGTACCAAATCGAGCAAATGTGTGTGTGTTTTTTTTTTGTTTATACACTAGTGGTATTTCCAAAAAACAGTATATTTACCTAAAAAGTTTCACCATATTTCAAAATCTGTCACATACAAATGACAGCAACTGGCATCTTAAGAAAGTTATTCATCCTAATATGACTTCAATTTTCAGTTTTTTGTTAAAAAATAAATAAAAAAAATAAAATCAAGATGCCCAAGGCATTTTAATTTCCAGCAATAAAATGGTTACCTTTGTTTAACAATAATATAGTCTTTTGATCAAAATTGTTAATGTCCAATTAAAGTCCTGCTTCTGAAAAGTTGGGATGCCAAACAAGATGTAAATGTAACATCTATAACAATTACTGCCAATCGTTATTTTATTGAAAATATGCATTTTTTCTAAAATTTGATGCAAAGGTTGGAATTTGTGCATCTTCTTCACATTTTCTTTTAACAAATGCCCAAGGAGAGTTGTGTGACCTAAACTGATTGTTTTTTTTAAAGACAAGCACTTTTCATGTTTAGATGATTAGTATTACTTCATCCGCACAACCTTTATCATTTGAGATACTTTTATTTCTAAGTGCAATAAATATTTTCAACAGATGACGGTATGCACTGCAGGCGGCCCAGTTCAGCACCCATCCTCCTCGACAGAGCTGTTCTGTTGGAACACGAAGAATGTGGTCACTAAGTAACTGTTTTGTGAAGTTTGAATCAGATTTTTTTAAATGAGCAAAGTGAAATATAAATGTATGCACATTTCCACGAACTATTTAATGCGATTATTTGGGATCGGTTATTGAGATAAGCTGTGGGTGACACTAATTCTCCAGCCAGAACTGGTTAACTTGACATGAAGACACAATTAAAAGAGCGCCAATCAAGTCAGAGATGAAGGAAACCAAGCTGTGAATGAATAAACATGCTGGAACGCCTGGTGGTACATAGAGCAGCGGACAAGGGACATGAGGGAGGCTTTTGAACGAGTGAAATCACAGCTAGGCGCTCTTGGAAAGTTCTTGATACAGCATTGTGTGTGTTCTGCTATGTATGTCAGTCATCATTCTGACAAAGGGTAGATAAATAAGTAAATAGCCCCTTTTTTTGTTTGGGGTTTTTTTGGGCATTACTTCAGATTAAGAGAATAATCTAATATAATGGGTACTGTGTATGATTGTGATGAAATCTCAATTTCTCCCCTTCCTTCTTGTAAATCTCATCCTAAGTAACAGTAAGCTGTTTGATTGTTCAGACTTTGGAAAAATCATTTTTTTAAAGGATTGGATGTCTTTCTTTTTCTTTTTTAAATAAGTAACTTATCTTTCCCCTAAAAAACTGTAAGGCAGCATCAATGTGTCAGGCATTAACCCAGAATAGTAAAAAGATCAGTCCTTGATCACATATTTTAATATTTAAACACTAACCATGTACCATGTACATTCAATCTAAGGCCACATATCCATATGCTATTAGTTATCCCATGTGCAGATCCATCACTTCCCATAGTTTCGTAGAATTGTGCGCTGAAGGTGTTTATTTTAAAAATGTCATTATGCAGCCACATCTAAGGTTTATAATAAGGTTTAAAATGACACAGTTAACTCTAGTAAACAAACATACCTCTGGTCTCATCCTCTGCAACCTTCCTTCAAGCCTCATTCCTCCTCCCCTTGTCCTATAGGCGGGCAGCGAGGCATTATAAGGAAGTGGGAAACTATCAGCATCTCTTCCGTGGTTTTTAATGTGGAAGAAAGAATTCACATATTTTGTCTTGGTGCTACCACTAGAGCAATGGAGCTAAGGAAAAACGTCCTTGAATGCATCAAATGATTGGATAATAGCACAGTCGTAGAGAGGGTCTTTTACATAAACTCGGCCAACCTCAACCTTTTGATGTTCTGCCTGGACAAGCTGCCTCCCCGAGATGGTTTGGATATTTGTCAACAGTGCATCTTTGCTTTCCATAGAAAACACATAGGAATGTGATTTAAGTGATTCTTAGCATACAGTGAACACAAGCTGTGAAAAGTGACAAATTAGGGCTAAAGCAGTGAAAGGTGTACAATCTTATATTATCATGCATGGAGGACTGCACTTCAGATCTTTGTGACTGAATCATCAGTATGGAACATACAAGACAAAGTATTCGAGACTTTGAGTTCGAAAAAATATATGTATAATTCCAGATGGGTTTTTTCTTCTTCTCACTGCAAAACTGTCACATTTTGTGCATTTTTGTGCTTTTGTGCCTATAACACATTCTGTCATGAAATCTGGTGAATGAGGATGTCGAGCCATCATGCAGTGTTAAGGCTGAATTATGGTTCTGCGTCAAATCAACGCCGTGCCTACGCCGTCACCGTGACGCCGTCGGGAACCCTTCGGACTTCTCCGTCACTCCATTTGGCCGCGGTGCAGTACCCCCGCGATCGCTAGTTCGCAATCTTTTCCTGAATGGTTTATCCGACTTTTCCGGTCACAGTGAATCAAAGAGATAAGGACAACTATTGTGCAAAAAAACTAAAAAAAAACTGCTTCAAACCGGAAACCGGAAATGCGTTGCTACCAAGCGAACCAATCACAGCCCTCTCGTCTGCGTTTGGTCTGCGTCGCCTCGACGCGTAGCTACAATTTTTGGGAGGTGCATGTCAGTGACGGCGTCAGTGACGGCGTGTGGTACGTGTCGACGCGTACCCTACGGCGTAGGCACTGCGTCGTTTTGACACAGAACCATAACTCAGCCTTTAGGCCATGTATTAACACAAAGAAATGGCCCGCACAGACAACAAGGCCTGAGCACATGGGTTTTGAGACAAAAAGGGACCCTCAAATGACTCAAAACCCCAGCAGGCTTTGCAACTTTTGTTCCCACCTCAGTGCAAAACCAGAGCTGACATGCAGCAGCTCAGGCCAGCAATGCAACGGCTCCCTGAGCTCCTTAGTTCGTTTTTTTTTTGCTTAGTCATAGTTGTCGATTCATTATCTTCAATATTTGTTAGTGAAGTGTGATATCTTAATAAAATCAGTGATTTTTGGTTATTTTGCGTATATTTGTAACGCTACGGCTAATGCTCGGGCCCATTCCTTCTCTGTTGCTCTTTAGCGCCACACCTGGACACAGGTTGGCACACAGAACAACAGCCACTTTAAAGATTTAAGTGTTTAATTACAACTTACTGATATTCATTTGTTGCACTCATTTTAGTTTAAGCTATTATTAAATTGTATTTGTTATTAAAACATGTTGTCGGACATTTATTTAATCCCTTTAATAACACACAATACACAATCAGTTTTTCAAAGCCCAACAGCAGCATGGTGCCACAAATACAGCAGTTGTACTGAATTTCCATTCTACTTGTGTGAGTTGTTCTGGGCAAGCCCTCATCACTTTGTGACAGATGGGGATCATGATGGTGTTCCTAACTCAATGTTACTTCAGGGATGTGCTTGCCTGTACGCTTGATGTCGAAGCCCACCTGTCTACATCTATCTGTGTGGAAAATATTTAAGTAGCTCTGTGCAAATACCTATAGGCAGATGTGAGAGTCCTGCTGCCTCTGACATCATGTCACTTTAGTGCATTAAATGAGAGTATGATTAGTCTCTAAATAAAAGAGATGTTAGCTGAGCTGTGATGGAAAAATACCCTAACATACAGGAACTTGCAGACATATACAGCTGTCTGGATAATTAGTTTGCACCTACTTCATAGCACTTGAAATAATTATGAAACTGTCATTTTAGATCAAACTGCTACCAACACATGGCAATGCTTCATCAAATACATGCGTATGACCAAATGAAGAAAATAAGTGATGAACCCATCGCAGTGCTGAATGCTTTTTGCACAGGGGCTACTGACAAATAAGAAATATAACATTTTGTTTTGCCTCTCTGGCCCCTTTTGTACTTGAAGCAAATAACTTTTAAAACAAAACCTGCTCAAAGAACGAACATAGTCTTTTTGCTTTCTGTGCTGAACAAATAGAAGTGCCACGGGCAAATGGCGATGGTGCCTGGTCTTAGTAAACAGCTTACTGATTTCAATAAATTAAACAAGCAGCAGCCAAAATACATTTGGATTTCAAGCAAAGCCCCAAACTAGCCCAAACCTGAAAGGCAAACAAAAGGTTGGGTTGGTCAAAACAGAATTTTAAAATGTGGGCTTTTGGGCAAGGATAGCCGGACCCGTTTGTCTTTGGAAGCTGGAGTCTGAATCTTCAACTTTTAAAAGTAACTGTATTCTGTTAGAATGGTTTTTAATAACTATAATCGCTGGCTTTTAGAGATCGATGAAGACCATGGTTTTAAACAATAAGCAGCATCTTTTTTTTTTTTCTGGAATAAACATCCGTTGTTATGGTTATTGAATGTCTACTGCAGTCCTGGAGGAGAGTTTAATCTATCTACAAGTACATGACACAGAAAGTCCAAAGGCGGCATTGTCACTATAACATGAGGGATTTTCAACTCAAATGACAGAGAACTCCGACCAAACAATAATAATATTCTTGTTTTTTAAACACATGCAAATATGCAACATGCCCGCCTCCCTTAGTGCCAGGCAAGGTGTCACTGTAAGATCTGCTCTCGTATGACTCCTGACTCAAAGACACTTGTGGGAAAATCAACAAAGGAGAACTCTTCATCATCTTGGCAGCTAAAACTCTCCACAAATTACCTTTTTCCCATCCGTCACACAAGAGAGTTCACCTGAATCTGTGGCACAATGCTCCGCCGCTCACTTCTCTCACATTGCACTTCTCTACAGCTCATCTCATAAAATATTGCTTTATTATGTCTTGAACAAAAAAAGCCACAAATGCCAAGCAACTTTAAATGATGTGCAAAAATATCATTCACAGGTTAAACTGTGACTGGGGAGAAACTGAGATTGGTTTACGTGCTTTAGACTTCATATGATGACAGCTGAGCAAGAGTTGTACTGTATCTAAAAAGAACTTCATGAATATTTCTCCAAGCCAGTGACCTACTAAATTTTATTAAGACTAGTTTTGATAGCTACTCAAAGCAGCTGTTGAAGCTGCCACAGGTTACCATCCTTTGGTTTCATTTGCACTTGAAAGGAGGCCTGTGTCAGCCTTCTGCCAGGTTGTTCTGCACCTCATTCACGTACTGCATCCGATGATTAAGCCTATGTGAAACACTAACAAGCAGCAAGCATTACCCGGTGGACTTGCCTAATTGGGTCAATCAAAGATGATCCATGAAGACTCGCAGCAGGAAGAAAGTACGAGCTTTCAGTGCGATGGAGGTTTTGCAACTCTCTGCACAGACCACTGCAAATGAGCACGCAGAGGCTTGTGGATATTATGATGTGGGCCTCTGATTAAAGGAACGAGTCTCCTGATAGCGTGGTGGTGACACTTCATATCTTGTGGCTTTTCCTTGGATCCGACACGTCTTTATGTAATACTCTCTTCGTCTTCTTTTTTTTTTCTTTTGCTCTGGTTTCATCAGAGTGTGAGACAAGCACATGCAAGTCCTCAGCCCCCACTGTACTGGAGTCCAATAAGACTCGTGATTCCACGGTGTCTTGTCCAGTGCTTTCCACACTGATTAACCAAGTAGGAAAGCATGCAGCTATCAGGCAGATGGCGCTTTTATTCAGTGATACATCACTTTTTTTATTAGGCTTTATCTAGCTTTTTCAACATGAAATATTACATCAGAATTTCACTCACATTTTTATTTTACAAGCTACTCTGTCATTTATAGTTAACCTTCATAAAAGCCAATCAAAGTTGCTCCAGACAAGGGTTTGGTGTTGGTGTCTGATAAATATGAGATGACTGAAATCTCTGCTTGGTGAGTGAAAACTCTGCGGCTTATCTATATTAACTCTAATTGGAAAGGGTTAATTTGATTCTCATACAGAAATGCTTGTAGCATCATGGATAAAAACCCAATTATAGTATATTACATGAATAAGGCACGTGAATAACACAAGCTCTTAACTACATGGTAGCTTCTTTAATTTTTGAGTCACCGATTATATAACTTATTTTGTGGGAGATGAACATTAAATAATCTAAAATGAGCGAAAACATACAATCCTCCGAGTTGGTATTGGTTTGAGGCACCTTTGGCAAAGATTATAAGTTTGACTCGGTCATGAGACGACTGTGTCTGGTTCGTCTCAAAAAAAAAAAGAAATCATACTACTGTCTGGAAACCACAGTATGATAGAGATCTGACCTCTTTGACTGTTATCAAACATATAGTACTGCTCCGAAAGAGTGAAACCAGACTCTTCATCACATATTCACAAACATGTTATCTGGCTCGAGGCTATCTAAACACCAAAAACGAGCCGAATTTGGGAAACAAAAAAGGGTAAACGTTTGTTTAGCTAGGGCCAAGCTCACGATTATAGACATCATCTAACTTTTCCAAATGACAATTGTCTACCAGTCCACAAGGGAAACATCATACACACTAAGCTGGGTTCATTTTAGCAGTACTTATAGACGTGATGCTATAATAAATCACAATATAAGTTTAAGTAGGAAATGCAGGAAAAGTAGATATTGCTCATGCAGATAGGGAGGAAACAGTTTTCATACAGTGCAGAAGATCAAAGGTTTTCATGGTGCATATTAAAGAAGGTGACCCCAATTTCCCAAATGAATCAAAACCACAAAATCTTCATGTTTAAGAAAAAAAAAAAGGAGGTTGACTGTGCAATCTGACTCTGGTTCTTACTTGTAGATGAGCTACAGTTAACAATCGTGACTCACTTTAAAATGTTCCATGAAAGAGAACTTAGCTCTTTGATACGTTTTTGCCACAAACATTTATGCAAGTCAGTACAACTCACTTTCTGATTGAAAAGAAAAAGCCAATGATCAAAGGGAACGGATTCACAAAGAGAATGAATGATGCCAATAAATTCTTTACTGTGCGCTAATCAAGTATAATAGATGCAGTGTGAATTCTCTTTGTTTATGAAATATCTTTAAATCATAGGTGTGCGGTTCTACAGCTTCCAACACTGAATGTGTTCCTGAATGCAGCAACATAACAACACTGCATTACCATGTTGCCATAATATAACAACATGCAACTTTAGTTTTTGCTGTATAATTGAGCAAAGACAATAAGATATTCTGCTTAGAATACCAATTTTATCTTCCATTTATTCATATGGCCACAACTTTATACTCTGGATCATTATAGAAACATTTTAAACACTGGATAAATGCAATGAATGTTTTTAAACTGTGCAAAAAATTGTTTTCATGAAATAACGTACAAACACAAAATAAACTCATCTGTTTCAGTGTTGAGGGTCCTGGTAAAAAAAAAAATGTATGAACACATTTTGGTTTTACTGCATAAAAAAATATTTCTTCTTTTTTCTCTCATATGAAAAAATACAAACTATGACGAGTGTATCAGAGGATTCATCACCAGGAAGCACTTCCTGGTAATTTCCTTTTGTTTACCTTGTATATAATATGTTAAGCGCAAAATACCATTCTTAGTGTTTGTCCAGTACAGGACATACTGGACATACATTTATATCACTCTTGGGTCATTAAGCTTTGGTTTTAATCTATATTTTGTAGAATGTGCTTCCCTTTTGTAGATTTAGGATGGCTCGGTTTGTCACGTATGGCTCATGGAAGCTGAAACATGTGTTACAAGATTTAATTTGATCTTTTTCCTCTCGTCAATCTTCTTGAGTGAATGTTTGAGATTGTTATTCTCAAGGGTCCAAACTAATCTGGGGTGACAAAGGCAATAAAGATGCAAACATTGTCACTCATCTCTCTTTGATTCATACAAGTATGTATTTTTGATAGTGCTGTATACCTCATGTGTGAATAAAACATTAAGAAAAGCTCATTTCTGTACAGCTTTTGGCATTTTTATCTTGCTTGCTACTGAAACCTTGGATCTGGTTAATACACAGCAAGTTACTCTGACTTATCTTAACTAACTGCACACCGCTGTGTCTCCTCAATTTGTCTTATGGCAGAAAACATATTGCAAGTAATTTTTTTTGTGGTTTTGAGAGCCTTAGCCAGTATTTTAAGCGTTATCTTTAAAATAAATAATTAAAAAAACAACAACAACCAAAAAAGACGTCTGTTGCTTGTGGGTACAGTAAAGGCCCTGGAGGCAAACAAGCTGGCCAACACCATCTTTTAATAAAAGAAAAAGTTTTCATTCAGTGGTAATGTGATCATTCTTGCTCCTTTTCTCCTCTGCATGTTGTCCTGAATGTCAGATACTCAAACATACTCAAACAAGTGTTTTGTTGTATAACTCAACTGATATTCTAAGTGTGTGAAAAAGGTTAATGATCATACAACTAAATGATAAATGAGTCCTCATGGAAACAGAAACACCTGTCTGATGTGTGACCGCCAGGACTTTTTACATCAAAACAGCTTCAAATCTCATCCGACTAATGAATAGTTCAGAACTTGACGGTTTTAGCATTATTAAGTGTATCGTGACGATACCACACAAGAATATTCTGCCCCTCAAACTGAGGAAGCATGGTTATAATTCTCTTCTGGTAACTCTGAAAACCTAGATTTTGTCACATCATACATACTTACTTTTGGAACAAAAACTGAAATCTTTGCCAAGACATGACAACACCAATGCTTGCCTCAGAATGGCTTTTGGAATGATCAATAAGCCTACCTGATGCCTCTCCATGACTGAAAGGGGATGTGAACATGTGGATCGCCTAAAGTTGTTTACTGTCTTTTGTATTCATAATTTATCCAGAAGTTTATAGGCAAAAGAGAAACACAGCAAGTAATGTCGTTCAACAGCTGCTGAGAGGGCTAGGGAGCTTCCCACTCTGAGATCAGCAAAATATGCAGACAACAGATGTACATCTGGCAAGAAAAAGGGGGGTGAGTCATGTTAAGAAGGTTTTAAATCAAGAAAAAGATAATATTAAATTGGTGCCTCAAGGAAAAGGATAATTTTCTTTGTACAATTATTCAGTTCGATACAGAATTTAGCATTAAAAGCTTTATTTTGAAATGAACTGAGTCATTGAAATTATCTAACTGAATTAGAGCAGCACACTCAAGACCGTGCACTGAAAAAAATTTACTGATTTTTTTGAAAAAAGTTTTCTGGATCTTGTACATTTCAAAAGCAGCTGTGAGCTCTATGACCCAGTTTTCCTGTGAACACAACATTTTAACATTTATAAAATAAAATCCACTCATGTTATAAACCATTACGCAAACGAAAAGCAACCTACTCATGTAGCTTGTTGTGGGAGGTTATATTTTTGTTTTGACAGAATGATGACAGCTGATTGAACTGTGCCACACTACTGTAAAAAAAAAAACATGCACACATGCACACAAGAAAACTGCTTCTTTGAGCATTACATTAGTTATTGCACAGTGCGATGCAGTATAGATGTAACAATAAACATCATTTGTGAAGCTGTGTAGTAGCTACACAAACAGCCTGCACTGAAGTGACTGAACTGTCTTGACATCTGATTGCCACTGTCAGTGACAAGGCCTTTAAATTTTTAAACAAACCTTTTGTACTCCAGAGCAGTAAAAAATTAATCACGGCTCAACATTAGAACGTTACTCGGCCTTCTTTTTATTTTTTTCCTCTTGCTTTGGCTGTGGCCATTAAATCATATTGCAGTCTCTGCTGCCTGGACAGCGTGTAATTCCTTTTGACTTTCCTTTCCATTTGCCTGGAGGATAAAGCAGTTTAAAAACATTTCTGCACACAGGAGCATGGCTAACAGGTAATCTATCTAATTATGGCAAGGGAGGGGTTCCCTTGTAAAATATTGAAGAGCTTCCATAACCTTTGTTTCACCCTCTCTGTGTACAAGCCTTAGAGACAGACATGCTGTCATGGCAGCTCTGTCTCATGTAGGGTGGAAGTGCTGCCTGGTTGAATGGAGGAGCAGGTTATTCTGCTGTGTCTGTACACTAGTTTCTATTCATAAACCAAGAAAAACATTTATGATTACATCAGCCAGAAAAGATAATGGAATATAAGGTAAGAAAAGAAACAGGGGATCCGAAGGAATAAATAATCCTGTGCAATAAATACCCTTGCATTAAATAATACAGTGTTTATGATGTCAGAGAGATGCTGATTTAGCACTACAGCACTTGAACTACTTTCTGACGGTACTCGACTGCATTACACTGTGACAAGTTTCTGTCACTCTGGTTCATTTCAGTGTCAGGTTGACAATCGTGATGGAAAACAATCTGGCCCTTCCTTGTGTCAGCAAAAGTGTTAAAAACCTCACACAGGTAATGTCTAGAGCAGTGATTCCCAACCTGTGGGCCGCGGCCCCCTGGTGGGCCGCAAAGGTGTTGCAAGTGGGCCGCCAAATCATTTCCAAAAAAGTATGATTTTTGTGGGGGGGGGAATATAATTATATAAAAATATACAGAATAATGTTTTAAATATTAAAACTCAGTTATGTTTAAAATTATATTAAAAATGTTTAAATATTAATTTTCATTATTAGGGCCCGAGCACCTTCAGTGCGAAGGCCCTATTGTATCTGTAGGAATTTTTCTTTTTTCTTTTTTCTTTCTTTCTTCTGACGAAAGGAAGGCCTTTTTGCCCCCCTAAACATGCCCAAAAAGTCACCAAATTTTGCATGCAAGTCAGGCCTGGCGAAAAATTTTATATTTAATGGTTTACATTAATGGGCGTGGCAAAATGGCTCAACAGCGCCCCCCGGAAAACTTTATGCCTCAAGCCCCACAATACGGTTTGACGTACATGCACGAAAATCGCTACACACCTGTATCAGTACACAACTTAAAGAAAAGTCTCTTGGCGACATGGTAGAAACCGAACAGGAAGTCAGCCATTTTGAATGAATCGTGTCACTTTGGCGCAATTTATGCCATTCCTTCGGCAGTTAATACGGCCCGAACCGTAACGTGCCCCCAAGTGTGTTATACATCAAAATGTGCGTCTCCATCCTGCGACAACACGCATTACTTTTCTCTTTCAAAAGCGTTACCGTGGCGACGCTAGACGCCAAAAAGCGCGCCCACCCTTCATCTGGTTGGTTCAGACAGAAAAAACTTTTCGCCTCAACCCCCATAATACGGTTTGACGTACATGAACGAAAATCGGTACACACCTGTATCATGTCGCAACTTAAAGAAAAGTCTCTAAGCGCCATGGCCGAAACCGAACAGGAAGTCGGCCATTTTGAACATTCTGAATTAATCGCGTAATTTTGGAGCAATATATGCCATTCCTTCGAGAATTAATACGGCCCGAACCGTATCGTGAACCCAGATGTGTTATACATCAAAATGTGCGTGTCCATCCTGCGACTACGCGCATTACTTTTCTCTTTCAAAAGTGTTACCGTGGCGACGCTAGACGCCAAAAACCGCGCCCCCCTTCATCTGATTGGTCCATATTTTTATAGTTCCCCAAAAGTTACCAAATTTTGCATGCAAGGCAGGTCTGGCGATAAATTTGATATTTCATGGTCTACATTAATGGGCGTGGCAAACTGGCTCAACAGCGCCCCCCGGAAAACTTTGTGCCTCAAGCCCCACAATACGGTTTGACGTACATGCACGAAAATCGGTACACACCTGTATCATGATTCATGTCGCAACTTAAAGAAAAGTCTCTTGGCGCCATGACCGAAACCGAACAGGAAGTCAGCCATTTTTAATTAATTGTGTGATTTTGGCGCAATTTATGCCATTCCTTCGGCAATTAATACGGCCCGAACCGTATCGTGAACCCAGATGTGTTATACATCAAAATGTGCGTGTCCATCCTGCGACTACGCGCATTACTTTTCTCTTTCAAAAGTGTTACCGTGGCGACGCTAGACGCCAAAAACCGCGCCCCCCTTCATCTGATTGGTCCATATTTGATAGTTCTCCAAAAGTCACCAAATTTTGCATGCAAGCCAGGCCTGGCGATGAATTTCATGGTTTGCATTAATGGGCGTGGCCTAACAGCTCAACAGCGCCCCCTAGAATACTTTTCTCTGCCATAACTTTTGAATGGTTTGACATAAAGCGTCGTGAGTGATGTCATGAGACTCGGTATTGAGTCCTTGACCATAATTGGTGAAAATTAGCCCCGCCCCTTCTTCTGATTGGTTGTCCCTATTTCCTGCTATAACATTTGAATGTTTTGACATAGAGAGTCGTGGGTGGTGTCATGGGACTCGGTATTGAGTCCTTGACCTTTATTGGGCTGAATTAGCCCCGCCCCTTCTTCTGATTGGTCGTCCCTTTTTTCTGCTATAACTTTTGAATGGTTTAACATAGGAAGTCGTGGATGGTGTCATTTCTGATATGCTTATGGGGGACGGTGGCCGTGAGTGCGAGGGCCCATTCATCGCTGCTTGCAGCTTTAATTTTGTTTTGTTTTCCTTCAAGTATTAGACATGTGACAAGCAAATGAGCGATAGGAACTTTTGTTGTTATCGGTCAGACCACTTTGCAGCGGGACTGCATTTCACTTGACTTATTTACGTTTGATGCTGATACCTGAAACTGGAGTATAAAGATGGATAGCTGGCTAGCAACAGGGGGAATTTAAAAGTTCCGAGGTGGGCCAGGAACATTTTTGAGACATAAAAGTGGTCCCTGAGTTGGAAAAGGTTGGGAACCACTGTTCTAGAGGTAATCACATTTTTGACTTGAATTAATGACTGCTACAGCCTTATTAATTGTTTGTCATTTGTTTTAGGATTGACAAAAATGTCTAACCGACAGCTAACATTGAAGCTGTGAGAAAAATTAACAGTGAAGAATATGAAATAAATGGGTCTGTTACGTTTATGGTTTGCTTTACTTTGGCGCTTTTCGTGACCAACATCAATCCGTCTTTAAGACAACTCTGTACGTATATATTTGTACATATTTGTACGGAGTCACAAGGTCACGCTGCATGAGAATCCCTGTTTAGAAGCTACTGTCATGGTAAACATAAAATAGAAAGATTAGGTGGAAGAAAAGCTTGGACTTTGCCGCTGACAGACTTGGATGCACAAACATGGTCATGGGACTCTTTAATAAGTGTAAACATAAAGTTAAAAAAAAGGAGGTAAAGGTGAGGCCCTCATGAGAATATCAGTATACATGTATAACTGCAAAAGAAACACAAGTGAAACCCTTGGAATTAACTGCTTATTGGATATTTGTATTTTATAAAATGTGATGCGATGTTCAATCAAGTCACAACAGCAGAAAAGGCCTTGTACTTGATAGTGAGTCCTTTAACATCCTCCAGCTGTAAAGACTTCTGTCAGCTGCTGTCAGACCGGCACATCGTTCGGGAGGCGTTTCTGACCATTCATCCTTATGGGAATGTTTCAGATCAAACACGTTTAAAGGATGTCTGGCGTGAATGGCTCTCTTGATGTCTTTCCACATGATCTCCATGATCTGGGCTCTAACTAGACATTTCCAAAAGGGGGATTTTCTTTTTCTGAAATCCTTCTCTGATGGTTTACTTCAATGCCTACTCTCCTGCCGCATCACCTATCCTCCAATATTCTCCATCTGGCAGACAATCACTTTTGGAAACTTGGAAATTCATTTTCACTATAAAATATAGCCTTGAGCCAGCAAAGCAAGCCCCAATAATGATGCTTCCTCCACTGTGCTTTACTACGTTACTGTTGAGATGATGGATTGATGCTGGTGAATTTTACCTTTTTTGAGCTTTAAATAAAGCGTACCCTCTCATTGAGGAAGTACCTTCTGGAAAACATCTGCAACAATGATGCGTTTGATGAAAAGCAAACTTAAAATGTTGAAATGTCTTGTAGAAATGATAGTAGTAATTTAATTAACTGTGATTCCAGGTGATCAAACTGACTCCATATAGCTTTCATTATCATTCGTCAGAATCCACTTACTTTGTCCTTCAGCACTGTGTAAGAGGGTTTCTTTTTTTTAAAGGAAAAATAATTACTGTTTGTTTATTCGCAGTTTAGCCACGCTGCATGTCTCCATTATTGTGATGTAGAAGAAGATTAGCTCACATTTTATGGCAATTTAATACAGAGAACCAGTTAATTCCAAGTAATTTACATGTTCCTTGCCGCTATATCTTCACACAGAAAGTAGTTATTTATTGTGACATTAAAAGAGCAGTGTGCAATTCTGGCATTTAGCTTGCAGGAGACAGCATCAGCCCATAATCCAGTGTTCCCAGTATTCATTTAATTACCTTAAACATTGTCACATTTATTTAAATCATAACACAGCCTCCACAGGCTGACTTGGTGTGCACTAAGCATTATGGCTGATTCAGTCCATATCCTGGTCTTCTTTACCTCATGCCCCCATCACTTTATGCCTGAACTTGTTCAAGATTTATTTTTTTCTTATCACATTTCTTCTTTAAAGATGATGGTCCACCACTAACCTTACAGATTTTAAAATGATGATTCTAGTTTAAAAAAAGGCTTTGGACGGTTATCAACCAAGTTTCAGCAGATTTAGCCACCTTTCTAGCTGGTTTGTTTGCATGATCAAGTAAAAATAACAGATTCATGGGTTGCATATCATGAACTGATGTTGAAGTTAGTCATCAAAAAGTAGGCTATGACTTAAATCTGCAAAGCCACGTGGGATGATATTTTGTACTTTTATTTATTACGATTTTAAAAAATGATAATATTTTACAGATTTTGGGATTACCTTAGAGGAAAAACAACATCAATAATTCAAATGTTTTCAATTTGGCTTCTAAGGCTTTTACTCGAGAAATTTGGGCCCAACACACATTTAATCAAGTACTGCCAAAGTGACAAGCAGGAAATGAATGAACTGTAAAAATGAATGTGGTACTGCATATTTGCAACAAAAACAATGTTGTGATTGAGTGAAGTTAATCCAGATACGGTCAACAAATATTTAAAGTTAAAATATAACAAGTGAACGGGGAATGGATTATTTTTAATGGCAATTCTTTATAAAAACCCATGAAAGAAACCACATTTATTCAAGTTATGACTCTACAGAGTGGTTCTTCGTATGACTTTCCAACAACTCTCCACATAAAAAAGTTTTAGGTTACTGAATGTAGTCAAAGCATCTTGCAGAACTTGCTCAAAGTTGTCTGTACCTCATGATGCTGTAACTGAGTCTCTGTGGAGGCCATAGCATGCTGACGGATGTCCTCGTGACTTTGTAACAGACCACTCACCGCGCTGATTGTTCTGCGTGAGTGACGGATAAGAATCAAAATAATCCTGGCCATTGTGATCCATTGGTCAGATTGTTATTTCGTAAATATGTCAACGTATACACAACCTGAACATTTCTGAACTGTATATGCACTTTCAATGTGAATTGTAGTACACAACATAGAACTTCCCACTGAGAAACCCTTGACATTTAATAGTGTAAACACCTACAGTAAAGTCAACACCACAGTCAGGTGTTGATATTTCCTGCAAAATAATCACTAGGGAAATGCTGTGTGTTTTTCTTACAAGTAGAGGCAACAGCTATATACTCAGGCTAAAAATAGGTAGAGTGGGGTACAAAGACAAACACGTATAAAGGGCAAACTGTGATGATAATTTGTTTAATTACTGTGAAAATAACATGTTAATATAATATGTTAATTGCTGTACGTGATACTTTGGAGATATATGAACTTGTCAGTAGTTTTTGATGTGATATGCTGCAAACATGCCCCACCGAACGGTGAAGTGAAGAACATAGACATTCTCCTTGAAATGTAGGGATCTTTTGTTAATGTTAATAAAACTGAAGGAATTATTTTTGATCCAGGTCACCTTGGAGATCACCCCTCCCTTCTGGCCCATAAAACCCACATCACTCAAGTTAATTCATACTAATACATGTGGCTTGCATATTGACTCAAACACATCCTGGGATGTTCATGTTCAGGAATTCTGTGTGTTGCTGGATGCAATATCGACTGTGTTTTTTGGGGTGGAAAAGAAAATAATGTTGGTTTTTTATCATGCTGTGATAGAAAACATAATACGATGTTGAAGCTTGCAGCTTGGTTTGGGAATCTGTCTGTGAAATTAAAATCAGAACTAACTGCACTGGTCTGTACAGCACTAAAAGTGGAGGGGGTAAGGGAACATCCTACCCTTTTAACAGCTGTTTGATGAGACAGTCAGATCACTGCTGACCCCTCACATCAGGAAGGTTACGGGGTTCCAATCAAATACAAGAGGAGATACCTCAATAGATACATCCATCCCCATATCTGTGAAGTTCTAAGCTCAGGCCAGGGCACGGGAGTATAATGAGGGGATGGGGGTGGGAGGTGGCACTGACTGAATTGTTTTTCATTGTGGTTTATCTGTGCAGGTTTGTCCATGTTAACACTGTCTAGCATGTTTATTTATCCTGCAGCCTTTTTGACAATGGATGAATTAATTAATCTTGAATTGTTGGAGCTCTTTTGAAACTTTGTATTCTGAATTTTTGTGGACACTTTGTTGGTACTCTATTCAGGAATGGTTCAAAGAGTACAAAAATCATTATCTATGTATGCTGGATCACGCAAGACCATCCTGGTTTGACGAGGAACTACAAGCCTGTGATGTCAAATCACTTAGTTTAAGCTGTCTGTAAGCAAGCTGAAGTTTCCTACTTTATAGTTTTTGCTGACAAATTTTGTGTTTTCTGCTCCAGTATCAAAAGACATTGTAGATACTAGTTTTATAACATATTTCAGTGTTAGGTATACCAACACTGTCCAGAAGGACCAGGTTTCGGAGGCATTACGAAGGTTCAGCGGGATCAGTCGTAAGTATTTGACCGAGCACAAGGGGAGTCTTTCTTCTTTAGAGAAACAGCAGGCCATGTGAAGTAAGCATTCATTATTAATTTATGATTAAGAAGATTCACCTCAGGGACACGTTATGCTATTAGGGAAACCAGACTGTGATATAATGAATGCTTACTTTTTGTGTAAAAATAAACACTGTGAATCGTTTGACATATGGGAGAGCGCCTTGCTTGTCTAATTATCCAAATATGGGTCATTTGTATTACTGGGACACATTTTAAGCAGATATTTAGAAAAGAACCAATGGAGAGAAACAGTGCACTTGGTTTCTTAGGTGCCACATATATGGAGGCTTTATGGAGGCTTGGCAGGTTCAACTCCAAGCCTGTAGGACTTAGCTATGTCTCTGTCCCATTTCCTGCCTCATCAGATTCAATAAAGCCCCTATAGAGCTTCAAAATCTTAAAAGAAAAAGCAATAATGTTTAGCGAAAAGTGATATTTCATGTTGATGATACAAGTATCAACTTATGTGAGTATTTGTTTATTTCGTTTCAGCTATGCAACTCCTCATTTTTAAAAGCTTGAACATTAAGAAGCACAAGCAGTCAAAAAAACTTCAACTAAGTCTGGCAATCTGTTTTTTCTTTCATTTTTTTTTTCTTTCTGGCAACAACAGTACATTTATTCTGGGCCCAAGTCATTCCTCAGGCTCAGTGTGGCATGATGTAAACACATACATCATCCACAGAGCTCAGCCACTCTAAATAGCTCTTTGATATTACACCTTTTTAATGAGGGGAAGAAAAAAAAAACCTCAAGTGTAAACGCAATGTTCAGGCAATGGTCAAATGAGATGAAATTGGGAGATCATCTGCCCTTTTGAAGAATAATCACCATCGTTTAATATGCATCAGGAAAGACTGGGGTGGAGGGTTTATCAATCTTTCTGTTTACAGTGAAACCATACATTAAAACGGATGGATAACTGCTCCCGTTCAGTTCGGTGTGACTTCTTCGATCACCAGCAAACAGCTTTTTGACTTAAATATGGTATAAAACATATTTTTTTCCTTCCAATTCATGACGAAACCAAGATACAGTGTAATCTCTTTGTAAACGAAACAGAGCTCCAAATCAATTGCCAAGAATGCCAATCATTACTCATGTCAGGAATTTTTTAGAAAGCACAAAGAAAAAGTGAAACAAAAACAAGCTGTTTCAAAGAATATTATTATAATGACTTCCAAAGGTTTGAAAGGTGACACAGATGTACAGCATGCTTCATTTTCCCAAGAAATATCTTCAGTATAAAAAACATGATTATCTCCTAAGAATAATGCAATAATTTCCTGGTGAACTAACAAGCCCACAACCTCTGAAAACTGTTTGAAATGAGAGAAACTGCTTTTATTGCACAGCAGAAAACCACAAGCTCGCCCTCCTTTACCTCAGTTATCTGGGTGACCAGTCAGGTCAGATTTTGTTTATGCATTTCATCCTCTACAAACTAACCTTCATATATATATATATATATATATATATATATATATATATATATACATATACATATACACATATACATACATACACACACACATTGTTGTAGAAACCAAATAATTGCTGAATGCTGAAGTGAAAGTACACAACCAGGCCAAAGACAAAGAAATAATGAACCACATGGGACCTGATCTTGTTGGCTTTCTGTTGCTCTGACACTATAATTTCTTTATTTTCAGTTTTTAATTTGTCAGTCTTTATATTGTCTTTTTTGAACATGAGACTTCATGTGTCACCTACAACTGCATATTCATTCCCATACTGCCATTGTTTCCATGGTGTCTGCATGGTATTTCTTCACATTACTTGCCATCATTTCTTCTACATGTACATATAACATCTCTACATCAGAATTCCTACCTTTAATATGAGCACAACTGCAACAAATATTTTTACATTTTTTTCTGCCTTTCACTCTCTATCTTGCAAGCCTCCATTTTTTTCAAGTGAAAGAACAGAATGTATTGTTTGCTGATCCATTGCCATTTCTCAACGTGCCTGGCCTCCCGTTGGTCGCGAGGTCCAGGACTCTTTGACCGCCGTCGTGACGGCAATTCCTCCCACACAGGAAAGAATGGTATGACATTTAGCAGAGCTGCAAGGCGGTAATACATTTTCTTTTCTTTTTTTTTTTCTTCGTGAAATGGCAGGGCTGGATATGCAAGGCTGAAAGGACCCACGCTGAGCCCCACTGGGACTCCTTCACACTAGCCCACTAAGCTCATTCAGATGAGGGCAGTAATTACAAGCACAGAGGCAAAGCTGAACTAATTCGTACAAGGTGTAAAGCTACAGCAGACCACAATCTTGGTGACCAAATCTCTGTTTAACTATTATGACTGCATTATGAGTGAAACAACTTCACAGATTTCCTTACGGTTTCAAATTTGATGAGTCACGCTCAAATATTCTTTTTGTTTTTTTGGAAAGGCATTTATATGGTGTGGATTTTTGCATTGAATTTTGGACTCTTATTGTCAATAACCCCCCTATGACAGAATACAGAAGTCTTTTCACTAAGTTTCTTGCATGTACTTTGGACTCTGTTGCATCACCAACAAGTTGATATAATTTTTGGCCTCACAAAAGTCTCCATCTGGATTTATAGTTTTCAAAGCGTTCCTCCGTCACAGATAGATGAAATCAGGAATTTAGCTCCAAAGCAGGAAGTGAATATGTGTGTGTTCTGCTGTTATACTTTTCCAATTTTTCTCCATCTTGACCAGAATTGGAGCATGTGATCTTCAGACCAGGTCTCATAAAAGGTATCAGATTTTGGGATGTTCAAAACTGTTTCTCTGTTACAGCGTGTTAAAAGGCTCCAAGCGCGGATGCTTTGAAAACTGGGCGAGATTTTTATCGCAGCCGTTTCATCTATTGACCAAATTCAAATGAATACTTTCCTCAGGTTGTCCAAGAATGTAGTTTGACCACTGAGCGTGCTGCAGTAAGCAGGAAATGTATTTTAAATGTTTTGCCTTTTTAAGGTAATAGTTCAAGCAAGGTTTTTAATATTATCACATATAGTTGCCATGGTGACTGTGCCAACTGAGCTGCTTGGCCCCCTGCATTGCCTTTCGCAGCTATATCTCAACTGTGGTCTGCTCTTACTATTGCTGACATACCTGACTATGCACAACTGGCCAACAGTGAATAATTCACAGTTGCACTGAGACACACTCCTGCCATAATTTGGCATTTGACACACACATACACACGAAAGTATATTTATTTCCATCAACAGACATTTGTCCATGAAAATGTTGTTGGTGGGACTCCATTGGGAAGGATAACCTCCAGCTCGAAAGCCGTATTTTCTGCTTGTAATTGGATGTCTTCCCAGTAGCATTGAAGGAAGTCTCTGTTGCACAACAAATGCAGGAACTAAGAACACCCAGGTCCTTTCATTATTCCCATAAACGCTTCAGTTGATCTACAGGGACATGAAATTTTATGTAAACTCTGTTTACGATACAAGCACTTTTTAACTGAGGCTGCATTTGATAGGCAACTAGTCATGAAATCAGTTATCCTTCTTTGTCTCCTCTCCTCTGTGTATGCATATTTGTCAATTCATATTGTTGCTTAACATAGTTTCAAAGATCTGAGACATCAACCACAAACATCATCTCGGTAGGGTGGCACTGAAGTCACAATCAAAATCACATCACAGGATCTCTGATATGTAGGCTGACCCCCCTCTGAACATGAAAATCAATCTATTGGACTTGCACATAGATGCTTTTACATCCACCCACCCACATTACATCAGAGCAAAAACAGTGTTTTCCCAAGAGCCTTTTTTTCATCCTCATCTATTTTTCTTTAAATGTTCTTTCAGAACTGTATTTCCCCAAGTGAAAGGAAACAGGGCATTATGGTGGTTTAAAATAGACATATGATCATTTAAATGATCGTTTAAAAGACAATTTTTTTTTGCCTCCGGGCTCTGCTTGATCGGCTGTGACCACTGACCATAATATCAGGTTCCAACTTTTCAGACAAGCCACATCTGCATGTCCTCAGTGTAGAATTATTTTCACTGTGAGTCAAGGAGTGGATATGATCACTTTCCCCGAGGTTTCTATGCTTTAGACATTAAAGTCGCCCACAGCCAACCTTTTACTATTATTATTTTACCCCTTTTCTTATCATTTTATTTAATTGTATTTGTTATTTACTGTTTAATTGTGCCTTGCTGGTTTTAATGTTGATGTAAAGCACTTTGAATTACCTTGTGTTGAATTGTGCTATACAAATAAACTTGCCTTGCCTTTACTAATCATTTTGTCTCATATTCAGGCCTTGAAAATTGATTGATTTTATTTCTGTAAAGTAACTGGCAGCTAGCTGTCAGTCACGCTATGTGGGCCTGACTTCTGTAATCCCATAATTAACAATACAAATAGCTGTTTTTATCTCAGGAAGTTGTACTGTTTAAGATATTGTGGTCCAATACAAGCTGTAGTGTAGGACATAAGTGTAAGGAGAAAATAGTGGTTGCCTAAGTGGCTAACTCCACCTCCTAGAAGAATGGTGGTAAATCCAATAAGCTGTCTGCTGATGAGTTTAAACAACTGTAAATTGACCAGACAACTTATGGAATTGTAACAACAAACAGAGTTTCATTAGAATGTATTAACTTATTTGTTCACTTACACGTTATATAAAAGGAGGTTGAGATGTCAAAATTATCCACTGTATTTTTTGTTAATTTCATTGTTTTAATTACATAAGACCCTTGTACACAACTGTAAGCATAAATCTGTGGCTCTTCAGTTACATGACTGCAAGAACTAACGACAGCAGGTCTCATCTAAACCCCACTTCCTTTAATTTTACATTATCAGTTACTCGCTTCAATAAATCTGGTCTATAAGTGTGTTTCTGGCAAGATCAGACATTATTTTAATCAGTTATTTTTTGAGGGTACATAATGATATCCAAATAACATATTTCTTGAAAATGTATTCAAGATTTGTGGACCTTTATTTTACTGCAGATGCAGTGATAATGTTTTCATTTACAGTAGCCTACATATGCAAAGTATTAATTGACTATTGACAATTTCTTAAACAAATGTGGTCTTTTCTTAGATGATCGTTTGTACTAAAAATCTGTCTGTTTACACTGTGTTTCAATAATTGTTGCATGGCAGTAACAGCAGAAGTACATTAGTGTATCATGTTGTATTGCTCATTTCATAAATATTCAGGCCTCATTGATACAGCTGAATTGATTTGATTTTGTAGTAATCAAATCACACAAGGCGATCTAAGTCGAGGCTGTTCTCCCACGTGGTTCCTCACTGGTGGCACAAGTTCCCTGTGGCCACAAGAGCAGAGTCGTCCCTCTCTACATTCAAAAAATGAAAACTGTCCTCTTCCAAGAACAACTTCTGTCGTGAACTGCACTCCTCCTTGAACTTCCTGAGCACTTGATTATCATCTTCGTGGCACTTAGATGAATGTATGTATGTACTGTACCTTGTGATCTACTATGTTACCATAGCTAGATTGCATTTCTCTGTTATAAGTTACTTTGGTTAAAAGCATCTGCTAAATGTAATGTAATGTTGAATTTACTCTAGCTGTACCTGAAGTAAGGTCTCCTACTTAGCGCACCCCTGGCTCATGTTGGCGTCAGGGAGATGACATGGCATCAGTTTCCAAAGCTATGATGATGAGATGTGCCTTTATGTTACCATGCCACCTGATGGCTACAACTCAGATTTGAAATTTAAAGCATTACAGAGCTTTTAAAAAAATTTATTTAGTCTCCCACACGTACAGTAAAACATATATATTGCAAGTTTAACTTTTCTGAATAGAGAGAAGTGAAAGGTGGAGGGAGAGGAGGGGCGAGGCGAGCACAGCAGAAAGATGTAGAAACTGAACCGTAGGAGAGCACATTGACCCCGAGGACCAAAGGAGGCTGCAGGAGCTGCAAGACAGATCTGCTGGAATGGGGGATTGTTTATTTGTGTTAACACTACTACAAAAAATGTTATTGCAAGCGTCCTCCGGCTTTGTAGGAAGTGCAGTCGGTCCTGTTAAAGAGTTAAGCTACCGTTAAAATAATTTGAGATTGTGAAATTACATTGTGTTGCTTTAACGAAAAAGTACTCCTGTTTCTCTCTCAAGCCATTGAAAATACTCCACTAACAACTCTCATCATCTACAGAATTTAAAGCATGGGGGATATTTTCACATTGAACCAACAACACACATTATCCGTAAGGGGGGGTTCCTATACCATAACTTCCAGACAAGTATCCGTGGTCGATCCTCTTGGTATTTCCTTCCATATTTTACTCTCTGCTAGTTTTTCCTCTTTGTTTTCTTAACATTTACCAGCTCCAGATATGTTTTATTTGCCCTGTTGCAATGAGCTACATAAAGTACATAAACAAACGGAAGCTCAGCATTGCAAGCTACAGCACTTCAGAAAAGAACCCACAGCACAACCTTTGGTGCTTCGTGGGGATTTTAGAGTCATATAAATTATAACTTTCATGTTTCATGTTATATGTATCCCCCCTGCTGACACAGCACTGTTGTGGCAACACTTGATAGTTGGTGTTTCTGACACTTTCATCATCACAAAAAAAAAAAACACCAATCAAATGTCTTCTGATTGGTACGCAGGTAAGTCAGGTGCTCTCACACAGTCCAGCCCCAACGTGCAGCTTCATTGGCAGCCAGCAGCTGTGTAGCTACAATTTGACTGACTGACACTTGTGTTGATCGCTGAAAAGTGGAACGTTCCTCAACTTCCAACAGTAGTAACACTTCCACAGCAAGGGAATGGACTCACAATTGAGTTGTGCAACAGTTAACATCACGTCAGTAAATAGCGCTACTGATGCTTCCATCATGTATCTGTGAGACGGAGGTAATGCTGTGCTCTTTAGTCTTACAGTAGCAGGAAGAGCACGTTTAGCTACAAACACGTCAAAACAGCAGAATTAATCTGAAATCACACCAGAAAAACAGTTATTACTTGTATTTAAAAGTATCTGCAATAGCTACCAGCTGGTTTGAGAATATATATTTTTTTTTATTCACTCATTTTTATCATGGGTTAAAGCAGGACTATGTAACTTTTCCACCTTAATATAATATTTCCAGAGTCATTGTGATGGTACATTAACTTACAACAGGTTTAATGACACCTCTGTCATGGTCTGAGGGGGTCTGTATCACCTTCACTGGCACTATGTAACTTTGAGGTGCATGGTAGGAACCCTTCCACACTAAAAAACTACACATTTTTACGGCTTTGACTGCTTTACGGCATATGTCACTTTCCCCTCCTTCCCGATTCGTAGTCGAGACGAAAGCTGGGCGGGGCGTGGAGCGCAGAGCTCAGGAGAACTGGTGGTGAGCTAAACGTGGAGCTGTTATCGTGGCAGAAGCAGCGAAAAAAAATAAGAAAATAAAAGTTTTATCGGAGGAGGCGAAAAAAGAAAGCGGGAGAGTAACAAGCTAAATGCTCGGACAAGAATAAACATTGGCCCGGCGTTCACTCGCTGGCGTGAGCTGAAAGACGAGGAGGGATGTACAATACAATTGAACAGAATTACAGCACTAGAGCAAAGAATGCAAAGAAAATGCATAGAGCCTTTCTAGTATTTTTCCTGAGAACTGTAAAATTGTGCAGGGCTGATCTGCAAAATATAAGGAATGGGCATTCAGTTATTCACAGGTTATAAAGTATTTTTTTATTTTGTCAGTAAGTATGTTGGACTACTAATTTATGACGAAGTCCCTCTAAAAAACGTGACAGGAAAAAGGTGCAGTAGAGTTTGTAATTTGGGCCACAATATCTCGCTGAAACCGCATTATCTCGCTGAAACAGGACACGGGGGTGGGGGTGACTTCACTAATAAAACCAAGTTGAACTTAGTGATTTTCATCATCGTCATATTATATTGTTTAGCCAAAAATAGATACATTACCTCTTCGCTATCCATCCTGCAAACGGCCACTGAAAACAGAAAAGTGGTTTTGAAAGTCCGTCCCGTCTTATTTCATTCACTATCAAAACAAATGCACGCAACGGGAGATCAGGATCTTTCCGGCAGTACGCGCTGGTGCTCATGGGAAATGTAGTGTTCTTTCTGGTAAAGCACTACCGCTTTTGTCCAAAGGAGCCGCCAAACTCAACAAAAGCTGAAAGTTACGTTGTGCTGCTTTAAAGCAGCACAACGTAACTTTCAGCTTTTTTTCACGCCCATTTTCGTCTCGACTACGAATCGGGAAGGAGGGGGAAGTGACGTATGCCGTAAAGCAGTCAAAGCCGTAAAAATTTGTAGTTTTTTTAGTGTGGCAGGGTTCCTACCATGCTCCTCAAAGTTACATAGTGCCAGTGAAGGTGATACAGACCCCCCCAGACCATGACAGAGGTGTCATTAAACCTGTTGGAAGTTGATGTACCATCACAATGACTCTGGAAATATTATATTAAAGTGGAAAAGTTACATAGTGCCGCTTTAATAAAACTCGAGTGTCTCAGTTTGCTTTTATCCTGCAAACTCTTCAAGGCTGGAAAGGTTCATCTATTTTTTGTTAAAAATACAAACTAAAACTGCTCTGTATATTAATGGTTTTCTTTATTGTTTATCATTTTTTTAATTTTCCATCTATCAGCTGATAGATAGATTACAGGAGAGCTTGAGATTGTTTTTTTTCATACAGTTGTGAGTTTATTTTTTTGTAAGTTATTTTCTTCATAACAAGTTCTTTGATGCAAGTGTTGTCAGCTGAAGTCTGGGTGAACTTATTTTTCTCCTCTCACTGAAAAGTGATCTTTACACTGAAAAGGGATCCGAACATAATAAAGGTGTTAACTTGGGGTCATCACACCCTTGCACAACAGGAGTTTATCAAATAAAAGGAAATATTCTCACTCTCTCTCTCAAATGCAAAAAAACAAAGCAATTATAATCATAAACACAAACACTTTTAATACCTCAAACTTAACATGTTCAGAAAAATCTTTTTGGAATTTAAACAACCATATAATGCAACATTACCTTTAGTTAAGTTTCCAGTATATTGTTTTCATATTCTGGTTTTTCAGAGGTATAGTTGTAAAATGAATCAATTTTTAAATGAAGGCATTTACAGCTGAAGTCTTTATCAGTCTACTACTTACAAGTCATCATTTGTTCTACATTTTCATTATGAATCATCACTTTCCATCAGGGAAGTGAGTGTTGTCTCCATCTAACCGACATGATTCATTGTCCTTTAATAGACAGGTAACTATGTTTGGTCTGCAGAGTGTTTCAGCCTGTAAACTGTCACTTTTCTCATCTCACTTCATCTCCCTGAGTTCTGTTGCATCTGCCAGCAGTTGAGAGGATCTCTCAGTTTGCTCTCAGCAATAGATGACGATGTCAAAACTATTTTCCAGGAATTTTTGATGCTTTTCAAGAGATTTTACTCTATTCTCTAGAAGCATTGCAGGGCTTGAATATGCGTGGGGACACTGTTGACAGATCATGCCAGCAGCAAAAGACAGTGAGGTGGTGTGCAGGTCTGTGTGAGAGAGAATATATGAGAAGAAATAAAGGGTGACAAATTAGCAAGTGAGTAAAATTAATACTGAAAAGAGAGAGCCTGTCAGCCGAAATCCTAGAATATGGATTCAATATCTTGCACTGTATAGTTGAGATATGCATTTTCTTCACTTTAATGAAATTTTACTATCATACGGTTCTATACATGGTGTTGGAAATCTTAAACTTTACCTTACCTTTAGTTTGATTAGCTAAGAACTAGTGTAAAGCTCCTGTATTACAACAAAAACAATGTTCTGCATGATTTATGATGTTATAATTACTGCCTCCTGGATGTGTTGCTCTGCAAACCAGTAAGGTTGCGTTGACCTCCGTCTCTCCTTTTCTTCTTGAGTTATGACACTAAATATTAGGGAGAAAAGTTTTAGGAGAATATTATAATGCCACAGGTAATTTTGTCTTGGATACTTTGGTTAAGGAATATCATAACTTCTCCATTTTGCATTAGGAGCCATAGTCAAAGCCATACACTGTTTTTTATAATCATTTTTGAGTGGTGTTGCCTTCTGATGCCCAAGTCCTCCTTGAGTCCAGGTAAAAGTTGATGCCAGATTCCAAGAAGCCACGTCCTGTCTTGCATAGATATTGTGTTCATGACTAAAGTTATGGTCAAAAACATGTTTTTGAGGAATTTATGACATATGACTTTTGAACATCAAAATATTATATTAAAATGGTCCATTTCAATCGTATTGAAGATTTGGCGCAAATTTAAAGAAATTTCTTTAATGACTTTATCAGAAAAGACACTGTATTTTCAAGGGTAAAAGTGCACACTATGAAGAGTGATCATTATTATATTCAACAATATATAATCTTACTAATTTGTTATAGAATTGCATTGTAGTGCTATCATTTTTATGCATCATACACTTTAAAATGGCTGAAATCCATCATAACTTTGGGTTAGGAACATTTTATTTCAAATCTAAGAGATTTGTGTGGCATGATCAGTTAGCACCACTACTCAAGAAGCGATGGATACGTGAGCAAGCATACTGTAGGATAAGGAATGACCCAAATTAATAATGTTCAATGTCAACTCTGATTCAGATCTAGGGCTTTTTATATATATATATATATATATATATATATATATATATATTTACATTCACTCTTGGCACTATATATATACTGTACACCGGTATATTTATATATATATATATATACACACACACATACATACATACATACATATATATATATATATTTACATTCACTCTTGGCACTAGCAGTCTGTCTCTTATTGTTCTTCAAAATCGAAAATGCGAATTTTTGTACTTGGTTTTCAGCTATAATCTCTCTTTTCACTCTTTTTTTAAGAGCATTTTTAACCGTTAATGTAGACAGTAAATTATACTCCGATCTAACCTTGACATTGATTGTCTGCTAACAAATATCATTGTACGGAGTTTATCAGTGGAGTGTTGTCCCTGCTAAGTTATGCTCTTAATGGACATGGTATAGAGTTTCAGGTTCCTGTGGTTTTGCGGAGGTTGGAGACCCTTAAAAGCCACCGCGAGCTGGTTACTCAGGACTGATCTCCTTCCTGGCTGTAATAAATCTTACCATAGATTTTCTCTGGAAAGTTACTCAAATAGTAACAACTTCAGAAGGAGAAAGGTCAAAAAAATAAGATGAAATTAAATTCAGTGTGTGTTGTTAACCTTAAGTGAAGAGAAGTGGCAAAACAAATCATTCTGTAAATATTATACTTGTTTGTTTAGCTGTGTGTTTCAACACAAATACAAATTCTGATCGCAAACAAACTGAACGTGTTCTATCTTATTAACACAATTTCCTCTAGAGATGAAGTGCTAATTAATTCATTACCTGATCACAAGACTTGGCAGCCTATTAGTAACTAATACTAATAGGAGTAATACTAATGACTCAGACCTGAAAGGGTAACACACACTGCAGGACATTTCTTTAAGTACTTCCTGGAACTCAATGAATAACTTGAAAGCCTGAGGCAAAAAAAGAAGGTATATCAAGAGCTAAAATCAACTTTATTCAATTAAAGCATAACAAAAACTAAAAACTAATTAAAATTAACCCAAGTATGTAACATAAAGATTGGAAATGCTATAACCACATAGTGGGGGGAAGTGGATATAGGTCCATTTGGATGCTGCATGATATAGTGACAGACAGACAGATTCAAATAATGAGCTGTAAAATTTTTATTCTGTCAGAAAAATCCCTCAACATTAAGACTGGGACTGCAGCATAAGATACTTCATAAAGAAACACATGAAATGTTAATAGATTTTAATGATTGATGCAGAGATAATTGGAATGCCAGAAATGAAGAAGTGTGAAAGAACAGAGGTGTTTTGGAGCATAATGGTTGAGCTGATGGCAGAGTTTCAATCAAATTGTAGCCATTTCAAACTTGATTCATAAATGACTCTTCTTGATAAGACAGAATGATGAAAACCTCAGAAATCAAACTGCAGTTGGATTATTTTCTCTTTCATTCTTTACCCTGAAGCAATAACATAAAAAGTAAAAGATGGATGGACAGAGCTACTGTATCTCACGGTGTTGTAAATTAAATAAGTGGCCAAAGTGTTAGCAACTTTCAGTCTGGTTTATATGAATGTAGAACTTAAAGAGATGTTAAAAGTTGTCTAGACTATGTATCTAGCTGTCTATCTACCTAATTCTTCCACAAGTCTTGGATAATAAAAATAAAAGCAAATAGAGACCCGTTTTATAAACTAATAAAAGAACCTTCATATCAAATCTTAAACATCCAGGTAACCAATGCAGAGACTTTCAAATATCGGTCATAGGAGCTGTCTTTCTGGAGTCAACATTTGAGCTACTAAGTTATGAAGCAGTTGTAGCTGAGATATGCTCCTCTTGGGGAATCCGGAGAGCAGAGCTTTACATCCTATATACGATAAAAAACATGGTGTAGAGTCTTTGCAATGACTCAGGAGACAAACAGAAGCACTTTTTCAAACAGTTCTGATATAAGTTTTAAAACTGTACCAAAATTAACATTTTGGTGCAGTTATGTCTTATGACTCACTATCTAAAATCCACTTAAAAGGTTCATTGAACAGCTCTCCGTCATCAGGTGACATAGCAGTGGAAAGCTTTGTTCATCAGCATAGTAATGGAAAAGGATGCCATGACTCTGTCTCATTACCAAATGGTAGCATATAGAAAAGAATAAGGGGTCCAAAACTGAGCCTTGTGGCACTGGGGTACACAATATAAAGCAATAATAAAGCAATTAAGAACAGTTCCAGAGATACCTATCAGTGTCTGTCAAGAAAAATGAGAGGTCAAAATGAAGTTGATTGGGGGTTTGGGGAGGGTCTCTGTACTCTGAATGCTGATGTACAACAGTGTGAATGTTTATGTTTAGTCTCACAAGGGCCTGCTGTGTGGTTGTTGATATATAGGTTTGAATACAATTTTTGTTTGTGTGCGTGCGTGCGTTGATTTATTTAATTATTTTTTGTGAATTTTTTATATAAGCATAGAAATCAAACAGGAAGGGTACTAAGGGCAATTAGAGGGACAAAGGGTATGAATAAATAAGTTTTGCTTCTTTATACCCCTTTTCAGACAATTTGGATCATCCATCCATTTTCTATACCCGCTTTATCCTTTGCAGGGTCACGGGGTTCTACTGGAGCCTATCCCAGCTCATCACAGGCGAGAGGCAGGGGTCCACCCTGGACAGGTCGCCAGTCCATCACAGGGCCACATATACAGACAGACAACCAGAAATACTCACACACCTATGGGCAATTTAGAATCATCAATTAACCTCGTATGCATGTTTTTAGACTGTGGGAGGAAGCCGGAGTATCCGGAGGGAACCCATGCAAGCACGGAGAGAACATGCAAACTCCACACAGAAAGATTGCGTGGAGGCCAGGCCAGGGAGTCGAACCAGGAACCTTCTTGCTGTGAGGCAACAGTGCTGCGCAATTTGCATCAATCAATGTCATATCTGAAGGTATAAATACCTACAAGTTTATTCAATTGGAAATGTTGTTTATATTATTTTTCTTTTATGTACAAATTGACATATCAATATATATTGCAACGATGAGCTAATACTGGTGAATATGTATATGTTGTTTGGGATTGTTCTTTTGTCAATCCTGTTTACCAATTACTCTTGTGGTAATTGTCTGAAATAAATTCAATTCATTCAAATTGCACCTGAAGTCATATTGTATTTATAAATATAATGTTCACATGTTACAGCAGTTCAAAAACATAATAAGCAAATAATCAAAACTTTGCATAAAGTAAGTAAAATATAAGCTGGAGTTGCTGAGTATTGATGCATATATAACATTTTTCTTCTCTGCAGCAGTCTTAAATGCAGTAAGAGAGACACTGTTCAAAAGAGAATAATTTACTTTTTTTCCAGTAAATCTCTTTCTAACAAGTTTTTTTTTAAAGAAAAAGAGGGAGACAGATGTGGAAATAGAGTCTAAAAATCAGGTTGTTGGGTGTAATAGAGAGATAACTGTCAAGAATTTCAAATTTAGTCAGGACCAAGATCTCCAGTTTGTGTGTGCAAACATTGGTTAAGGGATAATAAAACCAGATGCTGATATAATTTTGTACATTTTTTAGTTTTTCTACCTCTAAATTTTTACATGTATTAATAAAAGGTTAGGTTTAGGTTTAAGTAAGAACTACAATACAACAGGTAAACATCAATGCCATGGTTGCCACAATATTGGGCGCAGCTATTTTTGTTGCTTAAATATTTTCATGCTATATCAAATTAATTAGATAATATGCAAAAACACACATTTAGGCAAGGCACGTTCATTTGCAAAGCACAATTCATATACGTCATACTATTCAAAGTCCTATACAGCTACATAAAATCCCAAGAAACCAATAAAATCATTCTAAAAAACATAATAATGTATTATTAAGGCCCTAATTAAAAAAAAAAAGAGTGCAGATAATATCCTTTCAGTTTTCAGTTGTGCACTAAATAGAACTGTTTTAAGCCTGGATTTGAACATTGTCAGCATTGAGGCCTGTCTCAAATCTTCCGGTTCCAGATTTTTGGAGCATAAAACTGAAACGCAGCTTCACTTTGTTTAGTCCTGACTCTGGACACCAGCAGGAGACCACTCCCTAAGTTCTCAGAGTCTGATTTGGTTTACATGGTTCTACATGCGATGTACTTTGGTGCTAAGCCATGAAGATACTTGTATACAAACAAAGCTGTTTTAAATTCTAATCTCTGAGCAACAGGAAGCCAGTGCAGAGACCTGAGGACTGGACTAATATGGTTATATTTGCTGGTTCTAATCAGGACTCGAGCAGCAGCATTCTGGATGTACTGCAGCTGTCTTACAGCTCGTTTAGAGCAGTGTTCCCCAACCCTGCTCCTCGGGGCACATTATCCTGCATGTTTAGATGTCTCCTTGCAACACATCTGATTCAAATTAACGGTCGTCGCCAGCTTGCCACAAGTCTGTACGGATGTATTGATAAATTCAGCTATTAAATTATTAGTATTATTGATATCATTGCTCCCACCAAGGTGAAGGTGATCACTGCTAAAAAGAAACCTTCATGGAGAAAAGCTGCACGGTTCAGAGCTGAAAAAATAGTGTGGAAAAGCTGAATGAGGGTGGTGTAACTAAATTACAGATTCATTATGACATTTATACAGAGAGATTGAGCAGATATAATACAGAGCTGAGGGATGCCAGGCAATGATATTTTTCTGATATCATTGCCAAAAACAACAATAAAGCACACACTTTAACTGCTGTTGACAGGCTAACAAACCCCAGTCAGTGGACCCTGAACTTCTATCCAACCGTGCCTGCAATGAGTTTGCCTCTGTCTTTACTGCAGAGGTGGAAAAAGTACAAAAATATTGTACTTAAGTAAAAGTACACATTTTCTGCTTGAAAATTACTTAAGTAAAAGTAAAAAGTACCCATTAAGAACATTACTTAAGTAAAAGTATAAAAGTACCTCAACTTAAATATAATAAAGTACCAAAAGTACATGGTGTAAAATGTACTTAAGTACAAAAGTAAAAAGTAAAAAGTACAAAGTACAAAATTCAAAGTACAAAATTATTTTCAAAAGGATTGCAAAGAAATGAAGAATCCAAGAATTTGCTTACAACTCTAAATAATGGTGATATTATTCTGACCCCTTTAGCGTTTGTTTCCATTACCCCATTTTAATTTCTCCCTTTGCTCATCCCTGCTGCTGTCCCCCAGTGGCCCCGCTGACAGGTCCACCCCCAGCCTGTAGTATGCAGTGACAACATTAGGCAACCCCAGCTGATAAAGGATGAGACTTTTGAACTTTTAAATGCCAAAACCACCTTAGAAGGGGTGGAATCAAAGAATGGTGCGCATGGACACGCGTCGGCTGCCGCTCAAGGCTGATTTATGGTTCCGCGTTACACCAACGCAGTGCCCGTACCCTACGGCGAGGCTCTGCGTCGATTTAACTTGGAACCATAATTCAGGCTTCAGTCCTCATCGGTACTCGACGCGACGGCGGTTCCTCCGGCCTTCCGGCCCGCCTCTGCGGCGCAACTCTCCCGGGAGCTGCAGCTCCTTCTCGGTATATTCACGCGCCCCCCTTCCTTCCCGTCCGCCTTATGGTTCCACGTTAAATCGACACACACCCTACGCCGTAGGCTACGGCGTAGGGTGTGCGTCGCCGCGTACCCTACGCCGTAGCTCTGCGCCGGTGTAACGCGGAACCATAAATCAGCCCCCGCTGTGCTGTTCTTTAATTTGTAGCGAGTAACAATGTGTCCAATTTTAAATATAGCGGATTAAAAGTACGATTTTTTCCTTGAAAATGTAACGAAGTAAAAGTAAAAGTACAGAAAAATGAAAGTATCAATAAAAGTACAAATTCTCAAAAATCTTACTTAAGTACAATAACGAAGTACCTTTACTTCGTTACTTTACACCACTGCTTTACTGACAAAATTCAGAAAATCAGTCAGTCAGTGCTCCTACGGTAGACACAGGATATGTGCCAACTGTGTCCAATGAGACAAACCATGAGACGATTCTGTCCCTCATAAGAACCTGGATAACAACATATATCACCTGAATTCCACCACATGCATTCTTGTTACTTTGCCAACAGGGTTTTTTTTTGTGTGTGTGTGTTGCACATTGCATGGCCTCAGAGCTTCTAGACATTGTAAATACATCTCTGCTTCCATGTATCTTTCCTCAGTGCCTAAAAACAGCCGTCATTAAGCCACTTAAAAAAAATGTCTAGACAGATCCCTTATGAACAGCTATATCAAATATAGCTGTTCATAAGGGATCTGTCTAGACTTTTTTTTATCAAACCTCCCCTTTCTTTTTTTTTTTAAATATTTTATCCTGGTTTTTTCCCCATTTTTATCACCCAGTGCTCCTACCTAACAGTCCTGGGCATTGCCATCCTCTACCAACCCCGGGAGGGCCCCGCACTGAGCTCAGGTCTCCTCCTTAACCTGAGGAGTGAGCAGGCCGCATCTTTTCACCAGACAGGGTGGGGTTTCTCCGGCCGGACGTAGCGCGTGGAAGGACCACGTTATTCCAGCCAAATCCTCCCCACCCCATCTGGCGCCCCGGTTGGCCAGAGGGGGCATGTATAGCCCAGGACTGTGTGCATGTTTTTGTGGGGGTAGCTCCCATTAGCTACCGGGGAACACGGGGAGAACATGCAAACTCCACACAGAAAGATCCTTTCACCAACCCCACCCAGGGTGTGGGCACTGAAGTCATGGGGGAACTAACACGCACTTCAGCGCCCACAGCGTCCCCGGCGGGAATCGAACCAAGGACCTTCTTGCTGTGAGACGGCTGCACTACCTGCTGCGCCACCGTGCCCTCAAACCTCCCCTTTCTTAGTAAAATCATGTCATCTTTAAACAGCTGTGTAACTTCCTAACACCAAATGACTGTTTTGGGGTCTTCCAGTCAGGTTTCCAACCACATCACTGCACTGAGACAGCTCTTGGGAAGGTCCTTAATGACATCTGCTCCAATACGGATAGTGGCAACATTTCAGTCTTGGTCAGTCTTGGATCCCAGTGCTGCATTCGACACATACTGTTCGTTCATTAATATGCACTGTTCCATTTAAATAAAATCAATCAATAAAAAAAATCCATCAAACAGCAGTCTGTTAGAACGCTGCTGCATTTGTCCTAAGACCAAGAGAGTTGACCATATAACTCCAGTTCTTAGATCTTTACACTGGCTTCCTGTCTGTCACAGATGGTTTAGGGCCAAAATTCATCTCTGATCTCCTGGTCTCTTATGACCCAACCAGACGCCTCTGGTCGTCAGGGTCACGCCTACTTTTTGTACTCAGAGTTACAACCATGTTGCTCCCCACTTGTGCAATAAACTCCCAGAATGCATCAGGACTGCCAAAACTCTCAGTTGCTTTAAATCAAGTTTGAAAACCTTTTTATCCACTACTGCATTTCAGTAATCTACCATAATGTACTACAACCTTTATTTATTTCATCTCATTTGTTTAATTCATTTTAACTGATGTCTCTCTGTCATTCATTAATTATTTAAAACTAATATATTTTGTTTCATTTTATTGATTTTTGGTGCTGATTGGCAGCCTGGATGATGTGTAGCAGGGGAGGCACAAAGCCTCGCTCCGGGCAGAAGAGCAGCCGGCTGCGTACACAAAGCGTGTCCCATGCGATGAGATCGAACTTCAGTGACAAAATCAATTCCATTGCTTTATTTTCTATTGGACTGTCCTAACTGGCCGCAAGTTTAACGGTTTCAGAGTGGACAGAGAGCGTCCGATGTCACGCAGCTCGACGCGATAGTCGGACGCTCGCATGCATTTATTACGGTTCTGTGTTAAATCGACGCGTACCCTACGCCGTAGGCTCTGCGTTGGTGTAACGCGGAACCATAAATCAGCCTTTAGTTCCCTGAAGAGGGAACGGGTCACCTCGTCTTCACACTGATTCACTCAGGAAGCTTTAATTGAATTCTAAACACGTACACCAAAGTTCTTTACTCTGATTCCTCATCATTTCATTTCTTATGTTACAAGACAAATGAATCATGTTAACTGTAAAGAAATCACAACACTGAATTTTCACAAATGGCAACTTTATTGTTAAAAAAATAAATAAATAAAATAAGTTGTATATAAATAACATTTATGCACTGTTGCTGGCTCAAGGAAGGACCGTGTCTTCTGAAGGTGTCGTTGAAGCTTCAGGTGCATTGCTTGGAAGATCTTAAACCATCGACAGAAAAAAATGTATTACGGTACTAATAGAGCTCCGGAGCTAAGCTAAATACTTAGCCCATGCAAAGATCATACTTGTAAACAAATACAAATAACATAAAAAATTAACGTCACTTACCACTGACTCGTGTGCAGTTGCCGGGTCCGTACTGACCCGGCACTCCACTGATCCTTTTATGAGGGTAAGTGTCGATGCAAAACCTAATTTTTACTGTCCCTCGCTGTGGAAACAGCCACACGATTCACCGCTTCGGAAAAATGGCGGACGCTCCGGCTGGCGGAGTTAGTTGTGGGCGTGGTTTCAGCAGCAGAGGCCGACCCATGGAAATCTGCTCCCGTTGTGACTCACGACGGGAGCAGGGATGAAAACGAGGGGGAGTGGGAGAAATGGGAAAGGCAACTGGGCCAAGTGCCCAAGATTTCAAGTGCCATAAAATCTCCCCCTTCTTTTTTAGGGGGTAGGGAAGAAAAGAAGGGCGAGTGAAGGGGAATTGGGATTGGGCCTTACAGTGATCATTGTCCATAAATATTCTTTCTTCCTCCTACCAAAAATCCCTCAGCTAAGGCCCATTGAAATTCAACCTGGGAGGTGAAACAAAGAGTAGGTCTCCTGGTTCTTAAGTCATTGTAATGCCCTACTTATTTATGTTAAATTGATCAATTGTGCAGGTGAACCCAAATTGCTAATATTACCATGGTTTGTTGAGTCCTTTGTACACTGAAGCTGTGGTCTACAAGCATGGCGCAGCCTACTGTATGTTATTGAAAAAGAAATTTAACAAGAATTACCAGTTGAAATTTATTAGTCCTTATTTTATCCCTCTTAAGTTGTGAAACGATGGTTCTAAATAGGTCCATCCAAATTTTGCAGTGAATCTGCGATGTTTCAGCAGCAGCAAGGAGAATCTCTGATGCACATTTATGACAGCTTCAGAGTTATTAATAACAATAAAATCTGCCAGCAGAGGGACTGAAGACTGGTCCAACAAAGCTGAGGTGAGATATTTGCTGCCCTCAAGCCTCTTGGAAACAATACGAGACATGGAGTTAAAGAGAGACTCTGTGTATTAAAGATTTGATATGTGGTAATTGCATTGCCAGTTTGAAAGCTCAAGATAGTACGATCAGTGCTGGTTGCTGAGCAGTATTTTCACAAACCCCGAAATCTATTATAGTCATTAGTGGCCCTGCTGTGGTGCAATCTTCAGTCTATCCGCAGGGTGACCATTTGGGAATTGCAGGAACGCAGTGACTCTGAGAAATTATGTTGCACATATTTGCTTCGATTTAGAGTCCAAGTTGAATTGCTTTGTGGAAGAGTTTGTACCTACACAAACAATTAGTTTTTACAGTTGAGCTGTTTAGAGATTTGTTGTTATGTTATCTTGACTGTTTTAGAGTCTTCACTTGATGTTATAGCTCTATTCCAGGGACACTTTGGTGAGGTACTTTCTAGCCCACTAAGCAAACAATCATTTAAATTCAATTAAGAAAGGCACAGTTGAAAACAGGCCTTTAAAGAGTTTGTTTTTGTTCAGTCATGACCTAAGTGCAATGACTATATCCAGTATAAACTGTATATTGCACATGACAGTAGATAAACTCCTCAACTTGTGTGAAGTGAATAAAAGCGTAGCATAATGTGAACAAAAAAAAAAGCAACAACAATGGTATGATTCTGCTGCGCTTTGCTATCAGACAATTTTTAAATCAACACAGAGCGGCCTTTGTGACGCAGTAGGTATGACTCAAAGTAGACTGCACCCACTAACCTTTCCTGAGTTGTCACAAATAAAATATCCAGCTGGAATCTAACATGATGAATGCCTTTGCAGCATGGTCTGCAATGGCAGATTAGGCATGATTATGAGTGGGCTCATTTGTTTTCAACATGTCATTATCTTCTACAACATTGACTAAGTAAATGACCAGTGTGTTTATGAGCACAACTGTTTCAGGGTGATCAGGGTTTTCCTGATCATTAATACTGCACCCCCCCCTTCTCCACCACACCACAAAAAAAGTTAATTATGTTGGGACTGATTGCATTAGCACTGAGAAGAAAAGAATAAATGTATAACAAACGCTCACATTTACAATTAATTGCATCTAAAGACTCCAATAAATCCTAAACACCTTGAAAATCATTTACGATTTAACAAATTCTCTGATATACAATGAAAAGAAAACGATATACATCATTACATATTTCACATGGGTGTATTTTACAAAGCAGAGCGAAACAAGAGTTTTCAAACCGCGTATCCTCCAACAAAGCCAATGCTGTATTTTGCTTTCCTCGTTTGCCTGTGGTACAACGCTCCATCATGTTTTATGAAATTAAGTTTTTGCATAACCTTGACACATAAATAAATGGCATTGGAAAAACCTCCACCTTTGATTGCCTCTGTGGATGAAACAAAAACATGGAGAAAAACACTGAATGGCCAACTATTTAAGTATTTATCTAATTTCTTTTTAAAGAGCATTCGTTTTAAATCAGTTGACTTTAAGTTTTGAGCTCATAATGTTGAACCTAGACCTGACCTGCAGAAGCAGGTTTGCATGGTGGTACCACTTGAGATGAGGGGTGGATCTCTTCATCCATATTTCTTCCTCCCCTGATTTGCCTTTCGCTAAGAAACAGGGTAAATCTGGACTCATAAGACTCCATTGCCTTTTTCCATTGCTCCAGAGTCCAGTCTCTACTCTTTACATCTATTTGAAGCTTTTTTATTTTTCTTTTTTAAATTAATTTAGTTGTTTGACTAATAATATGCAAATGTATTAAGGCTGCAAAGTTCTTTAATGCCAAGAACTTGAGTTCTCTTCAAATTATGTGGAAATGCTTTCATTTTCTTCTGGTGTGAGTTTTATATTCTTGATTTTCTTCTGTAATATTTTAGCAAACCTATTCACTTCTTTCAGATCACAATTGTGTTGGGTTTTTTTTTTTGTTTTTTGTTAGTTGTCAAATAAATCATTGAAGCAATTGGACAACTAACCCTGGATTGGATAGCTGATATTGATGTGAGTGTCTGCCCTGCTGAACAATAATATTCAGTGATGTGAAGCACGTGCTGCGCCCTCCAGCTGTATCCAGGCTCCAAAAGGCAGAGACAGAGAAAGAAAAAACCAGGAGTGCGTGGGTTTGAAAAATAAATAAAAATAAATAGAAAATAAAAAAATACACACAGATGTGAAGAGTTTGCAGGATCAACTGTTCTATTATGATAACTTTTGTCTTTTGTGGATACATCTTATTCATGTTTTTGCTGGAGTCAATATTAGTTTGATGGCATCCTGGCAATGGTCAAAGAGGATATCGGTAAAAAACATAAAAACTTCAGAGAGCCCATTAGTGCCAGGGACCACTTGGCAGTCTGTTTCCAGTAAAGCATCATGTTTTTAAGTAGAGTTTTTTCCCAGTGACCAGCTGTATGTCATGAAACTCCTCTGAAAATTATTCTTGTGACCTAATTGTCCTTGATTTGTAGCCATCATTGTTCATCGTCAACTGCAGCTATAACAACTGAAATATTTACAATCATCAAATTACAGCTACTTTTATGCTGCCCTGCTTAAGATCTTCTATAACATTTATAAACTTGTGAAAAGTAATAGCCAGTGATTTGCAATAGATACTGCAACATGAATTAAATTATCTTGATATTTGTGCTAAAGCTTAAGCAATTACATATGGCAGCTATTCCTCATCTAATGCAAAAACATCTTATAGTGACTATTACATCATTTAAAAGGGTATCATCTTTATCACCTCTGTTGAAAAGATAACCATTTGCATATATATTTTTGTTAGTTTTACCCCACATTTTTCAATAAGTGAGAACAGTTATCTTTAGCTATTTTTTTTAAACTTACACAATCGCAGTTGTGCAATATATGCGACAGGTTTACCCAGATGCAACAAAATAAGAAAGAAATATATTTCATCTTGTAGTTGTCAATTAATAATGTTTTCATGTTGTTCCTGAGAACTTAATTACAAAAACAAAAATGTTCAACAGCTGTTCTGCCGTATTATTAGGTGTATTGTCAAATGACCAATTTGATAGTTTGATGAGTCTCATGAAAGAAATCTAAATAATTGATCAATGTTTTCCAATGCCTTGATTGTCGCTAGAAACTAAAGCAAATAGCGTGAAATAGAGTCATGAAATATTTACAGCAGTGTTAGGCTGAACTGATTAGCTCCAAAGTCATTGTTTTATCCTTGCAGCTGTCCTTGTCCTGTGCCATGAGTCATGACCATGAACTTTAAGGTAAAAGAGGACACATAAGCACACTGAAGATATATGCTGTGCATTTCACATTTAAAACAAAAGAATGTTGACCAGATACCATCAAGGCATTCATGCCTCTTAAACAAAGCCAGTGAAGAAACTTTTAGGTCAAGGTTCAAAGAAAGTTATCTCCAGGAACCACAAAGCTTCACTCCGTCCCTGACATTTTCTTTGGTTAATGCTGCAACATTTTTTTTTTTTAAATATCTATTGAATGCTACAAATACATAACAATACTACTAACAATAATACAGCAAATTATTCCATCCCTCTGACTTGGATGGCTCCACTTAATCCTCATATAGCACTATCTATGATGAAACTGAATAGAAAATAAATGAATAAAAGGTTGAATTAAATCTCATCCTTTGCATCATGATGAGTTGGTGCCACCTACTGTTAATAAAGAGAGCATATTGCCACATTCTTACAGCAAGCTATTGCATAAACAACTTAAGATAGGGGAACTGTAAATTTTTATTCACAAAAGCTCATTAACTCTTTTTTTACTTTTTTTTTTCTTTTACTTATAACACATGCTGCTTCTTTTTATAGTAGTCCAGAACTCTTATTTTATCTTAACTACAGCATAGAGCAATCTGTTTTAAAATGAAACCAAGAGAGGATTTTTCGGTGTATGATACAGTCTTATTTAAAAGAAAATGGTCAAAAAGAAACAGGTCAAATGGTCACAGATTAAATCTGTTTCTATTTAAAAATGGTAGAAATAGTGGACTCTTTCAGAGGTAACGCTTACATTTTCCACAAACATTTGACGACGCAGCGCAGGTCCATTATATAAATAATACAATTTGTTCAGACAATCCTGCAGCAGAATTTAAACACGCTACCTTTGTCAATGACTGTGTGCTGGCCCTACAGACAAGTTGGATTGTGAGAGAAGGTATTCATTAGCATATCACTGACACAGATTAACATATATTAACATACATTATGGGTGAATTAATCATGGAATGTAGTAGAACTTGGAGAAGCATCTGAAAACAGCCTGCTCTGATGTCGATTCAACCAAGAAAGCTTACTGTTCATACATAGTAATCTCTTGCCTCTCAAAAAACCCATGTGCCACGTACAAGTGCTATCCTATGATATCTGCGTTCTTGCATGGTCTTCCACTGATTTCTTATATCCCATAATTACCTTTGCCCTTGTCCTGGCTGCAAATGATTAATGGGGCTAACATAAGCTTGAGGAAGGCTCGTAAGTCTGGCTTCACCTGTAAAGAAAAGTTTTTAAATTATTTCAGCCTTAATATCAACTGGTACGTTGGGACTCAAACTCCAGAATCACTATGAACAGCAGTCCAAGACTGCTTACCAATGTCAAGGCTGAAAAATAAAGTTGCTCAATCTAGATCCAAATCCGATATTGACTTCAGAAGTTAACCATTCCCAAGTTGAGCCTTTCACACCCTGGTAAAAAATGTATGTGAATCTGTCCATTTCTCATGAAGTTACTCTGCTGGGAAACACACAGAGACTAACTACGCAAACCACATCATCTCGTTGGTGGAGCTGATGGGTTATCGGTTCAATTTTCAGAACGTCAGATGATGTGTAAATAGACCACTTTTGATAATAATTATTACATAGAACACACACACACACACACACACACACACACACACACACACACACACACACACACACACACACACACACACACACACACACACACACACACACACACACACACACACACACACACACACACACACACACACACACACACACACACACACACACACACACACACACACACACACACACAACTTTAATTTCCACATCAAGATAAAGAAAAAAAAAAACAACTCAAATGCCAAATTACTATGCTCGAGCAACAGAGACAAAAGGTCAAGAGAAAAAAAAACAAAAGCTGAATTAAACACAAATGAAATAAGTTCAATTGCTGTCCTAAAAACTGTTAAAAGTCTCAAAAGCCTCCCTCAAAAGAAAGAACAATGTTTTCATAGCAATGCCACACAAACCACTCTCAGTCCACATTGAACAAATCCACAAAATGAACAAATAAAATGAAGAAGTCTCAGAATGGTAGGATTAAATCAAACATCACTGGTTCCTCTGTCAGTGGTATGCTCATAGCCGCATTTGTGGTTTGCTATCTCAGAGAAGCACACAGTTGGGGTCCTTTCTAACTGTGAGTTCAGATTCAGCCTTGGGCCCAGGTAATGCCTTGTGTGGCTGCAGCCTTTAAGATGAACTCCAAGTAGATATTGCCATACTCATCATTAAGTCCTGCCAGGCATATTGTTATAGCCCTTACAGATGCAAGACCATATCGTTGCTCGTATGACTCAGCTCCTGACAGCCTGTTCCACTCAGTTAAGAGTATTTCAAAGTAGTTTCCATTTAAACACTACTTCAACAGCCCTTAAAGTGCTCTTAAAGTAATGTAATGACAGCGTCATGCACAGAAATGGAATGCAAGTGTCTGAAACAGCCCTTTTCAAGTGATACTGGCCTCTCAAAGGCAAGCTGCAGCACCTGATGGACAGCTTATTCTCTATGTTGCAACATGGAAAGTGGCTGACAACTTGAATTATATGGTTAGAAGACAAGTCCAGTCCAGCTCTATGGGCCTGCTGACACCACCACAATAAACACAACCCATCACACACCGAGCTTTTTGCCAGTCAAGAGCACAGATATAATGAAAAGAAAGTCTTATTTTGTTTTACTCTTAGCAACTGCAGGCATACTCTCAAGGCCTTTTTGTTTTTCACATTCCACAAAAAGGTTCCTGTCAAGAAGAAATGCTGCGACGCTGACATACTGCTTCAACGTCAGCAATCTCAAGTTGAATTGTATAAACATCAGTCAATAAAGATTTGTATCATAGTTTTCAATAAAAGTCACAATTATACAAAAATTGTAAATGAATAGAGAAACTTTTAACGCCCATCTTTAAATGGAAAAAGGCAAAGGGTAATTTTGGTATTTACTGTATTTATTCTTTTTTGATTCTAGTTTGTACAGGTGCATCACAACATTGGAGAAGCTGAATGATACAAATAAATATATAAATAAATGTAAGCACCTGGAACATTTTAGAGATTAGTTATACGAGTAGGCATAAAAAATCCCCACCAAGGCTGCATCTTTCTCAAGCAAAGGTCATGAAAGACTGTGTGTTCAACAATTGAAAAGTCATCATTCTCAGCATAACATCTTTTTAAATTTCCTCATCTACTGTATGTTATAACGATTAAGGATTTAAAAAGAGATCATGAGGAATGTCTGTGCCAAAAGAGCCGAAGCTGAAAAAGCAGATGAACCTTTAAATCACTGTTAACTTCAAGTCCTCTCAAGGTCCTGCTTCGTAAAAAAAGCCAACGTCTGTGAATACAGATTGTTGCTGCCTTTATTAATATACCGTAAGTCACACTGTTTACAAAACTGATCCAGAAATACTCCCTATTCCCTGGGCGTCAGTTCCTCTGGAATTAACTAAAGTAAGGTGGGAAAACTGTCCAAGGAGCTGAAAAAGCAAAGGCTTGAGAAATAATGGACTTTGCAACCTCCTGGATAAAACCAGAGAAGAAACTGATAGCATTTGTGATAATATTAACGCAGATACTGGAGCAACCTATGCTGCCATTCAGACAATATAAACCATATTTAGAAATCATTGCACAAGCATGATTTTCTAAATGCGTCTGGGCGTTAAAGTGCTCTGCCTGCAGTACATTTCTGTCAGCCATAATATGAAGTATAAAACACAAGAAAGAAGGGATTGTACTGGTGAGCAGGTGAAAACCTTTATCGAGTGAAAAAGGAGAAGAAAAATCTTACTTGCAAAACCAAAACTACAGCAACGTTTCTCTTCAGCTCCCACACACACTACAGTTTGTTGCTTACAGAAAACGTGATGCAACATAGAGGTAAACAGGTCCTCGTCCTGACTTCTGTGAACGTGTTGCTGACATCGAACTCAAAACACAAAGCAACATAAGCTTCAGTTTGGAGAGATATGATGTTTTTGTCCGGTTTAAAATTCAACACATGGCTTAGTCACCTAGCTGCTGCATTCGTTTTTTTATTTACATTTAAGATGGCATCTACCCTGGCAATGCAGTTGCACGTAAATGCATCTCATTGCCCTTATGAGTAACAGTCTTTATTTCTATGAACACTTAAGAAAAGTGTATTTTGTTCTCGTGCAGCAAATATAACCAAAGTAAATGTTTTTCTTCTGTCAGTTTTCAATTTTTGAGAGTTTAGAAAAAACAATTAAACAAAGAAGGTTAATATTGTTTATTTACTTAACCTTCATCCTGGATCTCTCGTGAACTCTGGTGACTGAATAATTCTGATGTTTTCATGAGGACTTTTAATAGCTGCTTAAATATGGAGGTGCATGAACCAGCTTAAGAAAAGGAAAAAAAAACTTTCATGTTAAGGACTTTGCTTCAAGACATGGGAAGGACATGACAGAAGAACGTCCCTCTAATCCTTCTTGCACTAACTAAATAATTCATGAGCTATTCGAGTGTAACTGGAGTTTTAAAAAATCATTCATTTACAGTAATTGATGACACGAAGGGCCATGTCGCACATAATTAGCTAGGTGAATTAAAACACCTTTGCCACCTGTAGTGTAGTGTAGTGTACCGTTACGGACCACATTTCTTTCTGCTTAACATCCACAGAATGAATGAATGTGTGGAGGATGTAGCCAAAGTTCATTTAACCTTGGATGAAACAAATTCAAACTTTTCTGGCACAAAATGTCATAAACTGACCACTACTCTCTGCAGCACAGCACATTGCTCAGTTGCTGAAAGGCATTCAAAGAAAAAGCTGACCTGTGGCATGGGTCCCTCATCAGGATCTGAATCTTCCCAAAGCATGGAGTTTATTAGAGTCGCACTTTGGCCAACCTTTGTATTGACCAAATGAATCATGATATGATCAAAGGATGATCTCTAGAGTGTTAAAATACTATATATTACTCCAAAATACATCTACAGTCAAAGCGGAATGCATATTTGTTGGAAAAATAATATTAGGAATGATATTAGGGATGGATGACTGCTTTTCTGAAATACCACTGTAAGGCCAGCGTGCATTGAAATTCATCTTTTTTTTTGTGAAATATTGTAACATACACTTAATGGTACTGCTGGATGTGCTCATGTCTGATATGGTGGATCATACTGTATCCATGGTGCTTTGAGCCACGTCTCATCCTTTGGGGAACGATTTATATATTACCCGATGTCAGAAGTAGAAGAGGACCTGACAGCGTCAGAAATAGGAATGTCTGATATCTGACTGAGGTTTTAATGCCAGTTTTCTGGTTCCTACTGAAATTCTGTGGATTTGTCCAGGGAATACTGAGACCATAGAGAGAACGTGTTTTTCTTTAATATGTATATAAGATGGTCCATTTCAAATTTTGACATTACTTTTGCTAGTGCTGTCGGTTTCTATCAGCGGCTTGTCAGTCAGTGCGAGAGAAACTGAGGTCACAGGTCCTCGAAATAGGCTAACGGCTGATTAACCACATGTGAAAGTCTGCCAGTTAATTGTCCCGCTGTGGACCTTCATTTAATAACCAGCTAAAGTGAAAGTGCGAAACCTGAATGACAGTTTTTTGTTGTTGTTTTTTTTATTCACCGTTCATTTAGCTGAATTATTGGAAAATCAAGCTTTTGTAATGTCTAAGGTGAAATTTTCCTTAATTATATTCTGAGTTTAGTGGTATCCATATGGACAGAAATACACAAAAATGATGTGTTGTTTTTTTTTTCTTATATTTTTGAGTGCAAAGTTTGTGTACAGCTGTCTTTTAGTATCTAGAAACCACAACAAGGAAAGAGTGAAGTCTACGTACTAAGTGAAATCACATGCAAGGCCACCACTCTGGAGCATTTAACAAAACGGCTATTCTGTCACACAGCACAGAATTGAAATGGCAGTCTTCCCCTCACAGCGTTTGACACGACACAAGATGGCAACACAGTTGTCTTTTTAGCTTCTCTGGGAAACAGGACTACAGATGCACCACTAATCTCTGACACTCACTCCAGGCTGCTGGGGGGAAATGGAAAAAACTGGGTCTTTAGATAACTTTACTATCCACCAGTGACCTCAAATACTCAGACATCTCTGGCTACGTTGTGCTCCGTCGACCAAATCCCTCTTAGTACTTGGCTGCTTCAGACAAGGAGGAGTAGGCTGCCTCAAAACGGTAAATCCCAACCAAGCACAGACCACATATTAATCTGATATTGTCTCTTTGTTGTGTGGGGAATAATAGGAGGGGGCAGCCGAGATTCCTTGATGGACTTCAGTCATTTCTATTGTTGAATCAGTTAGTGATTTATGGACATTTTCAGCTGGGATGGTCTTGCAAATCCAAAGATCATCATCATCATCCATCTCCACTCATTGATACGTAACAAAATATTCAAACCTATTCACAGCTTATTTACACTGGATTGCGTATCATTCCATCAACAACAGTGTGCTTTCCTGATTTTCTGAGGTTAAAATCCTTCTTAAACTAAATATCATCTCTAGTGTAGGGACATGATTTGCTTTTAAAATCTGCATTGTGTACTGATTTTATATCTAAGTAGAGCTGAGCTAAAACAAAGACAACAAATATCTCCACCATAAGCTTTGCTAAAGGGATAACTGGTGCCTTGACTGTATTTCCTGCTGCACCCCAGGAGGGAATATTATCAGGGAGGTTTGTGGTTTCATTGATTTTGAGGCTGCAATCATCCTCCATCTGATGTAGTGGGCTAAGGGAGGATGAGAGCGGCTACGCAGTTTGTGGACCAGCTCTGTTTGACAATGAGACAACTCTGAGATCACATCTGTGATAAAAGTGAACTGAGTGATGTTGAAAGGTGCATTCCTGGAACCACAGAGCGCTAAATGATCATTCCTTTTATTCCCACCAATTGCCTGCATTTGTATATTAATCTACATATGAGCTTGACTTCTGCTTTGAGATCTCTCTATTTGAAAGATAAATAGAAAGAAAAGGAGCACTTCTCTTGTATATTTGCATGTTTCTGAAATCTGCTAGCATGTATTCACTTTTAAATAATAAGCTCATAGTACATTTTGACAACCCTTTTGATAACCGGTTGTCCTTAAACTGCTTTCTTTTCATCGAGATGGTTCCAAAGCCTTTTCCAATGTGTGGGTTTTGCCACGGCACAGCTCAGTCCAAACATTTCAGCCCAGAAAATTCCTTGTTTGATTCCTCTGTCATCAACTATGTTTACTCTTTTTCACCGGAAAGCTGAGTATACACTTTGAAGTTTTGTGTAAAGCCATGTCACATTCACCCAGAAGGAAAAGAAAGTCACTGCAATAGTGTCCAGGTAAAATACTAATTTTGTTAAAATTATAAAGATGGTAACGTCCATATTCAACATTGTCCACAGCCATCCAATGAAACTGAAAAGGCAATAAATCACCAATGCGACAACTCACTCATGTTACTTATAATCCAAAATATTTGGAAATATTTGGAACTTAATACTTGGAATTTCATCATGTGAATAATAAAATAATATATCTTTTTTAAAGTATAAAGTTAAAGCTTTTCAAATGAAAATATTTGACAACCAACTTCTGCTTTTAAAATGCACGATTTGATTACAGTTAACTATGAATCAGTTGCCATGTCAACAGAAACCGAATCGTATCTGCAGCAATAACATTGGAAAGGAAGTGCTCCCAATTTATCTTTATCAAATCAATAGGGATTCGATGCTTACCTGCAGTGAAGTGCTTTGCCCAGTGTTGGAGCTGTAAGTGTCTTGTGCATTGGGACGGGGGAGATCTCTGGCTCACTTGTTGTTTGTCGGGGATGGGGTAGTTTGCTGTGTGGCTGGAAGCGACACTCCTAAGGGCCCACTGTGAATAGAGGTCAGGATAATAGACACAGTCACACAACAAAGACTGATAATCCTGTCTCGCCCCACAGCTCCCATGTTGCAATCAGACATTTTAAGGGCAGTTAAGTTGCAGCGAGGGGCGGCTGAATGAACTGCGGTTAGGAAGGACTCCCAAGCTCCCATTATGGACAGTAACCGGTGTCAATTCACAGCAATTAGACCACTCAGATGTGTCAGTAGACAGGCCTCAAATTAATAAATAAATAACGTCGACCAGAAGTGCTCGCTGATATGGCCTTTTGAGTCATTTGAGTCTCCCAGTGGTCTATTTCGGGGCAGAACGCTTAGTCCTTCAAAAAGTGACGAGGTGTAAGCTACTCTCCTACTCACTTATCCGGGATGACCTCTGAGTGAAAATTGTCCTTCGCAAGCAAGTTGCTCAAATCTGCTTCTATTTGTCATTAGAAACATTCATCGAAAGCTGCGCAGATCCTTTAATGCTGGTTTATTATCTGTTCAAAGTGCTGAGATAAACATAGCAGTAGGCGAGACCACTGACTTACTCATATTCCACGCCGTGTTTGAGCTAAATCACACATGAGCATCAGGAAGGGCTTTGAAACCAAGTAATGAAACAGATATGATAATAAATTAGGCCACAGAATAAATATTTCATAACCTCGGGCCCACCTCTGTTGATTTTTAAAAGTATCATCATTGAAAAACATCTCTGTAAAGATTTTGCTCGTGTGACCATTCATTCCTTTTGAAGTTCTGTGAAATCAACATAATATGGATGTTTTTCTCCGTGTGTGTGGCTGTTTTGCTTAAACATATATTTCAAAGGTTTGCATCTACTACAGTAAACAATACCACATTGCAGTGACAAAATAATTCAAAAAATACTCTCGGGCCTTGGCAAGAAACACAATGTTGTTCAGTGGAGCCTTTAAAAAAAGTACATTCAGTACCGAGCATGAATACCTTTTCTTGGGACTCTGTGTTTTATATTGTTGCTTTCTGAACATCGCAAAGCAAAGGAACACCAATTTGTCTCTATTTCACTGGGAGCACTCAATCAAGAGGAAGTCATTATTTCAGAATAAGGGGTAGCAATGCTTTACTGCCTGACTTCAACTGAATACCGCACCTTTCAGCAATGCATAAATAATGTGCCAACTGCCTTTGATCTGTTGGAGGTGATAACTTCACAAGCATGGACACGTTCCACTGATAAAGGAGGCTCTGCCCTGTCCAGATATGTGTCAGCAAGCATCACTCTCACAGACATGTACTGAGGAGGAAAAAATGAACAAAGAGAGAAGACCTGATAACGCCTGGAGAGACAAACATGTTTACTGTTCAGAGAAAAGAAGAAAGATCCTTATTTTGGAATGATACCAATGCACTTCTGCTTCAGTTGGAGTTGCAGCTCTGATCATTCAGATAACATGCATGAAAATTACAAATTTTAAAGATGAACCCAACATTTTTCTAACTCCTCGAATCTAACCCTTGCCTTTTGAAAAGTCTAACCGTTGAAAAGTAATATCCATCCAATAATACTTAGATGATGCTGTGTTTAAGTGTCCTATTTTCTCTCTCAGCAGAAAGGAAATCACATTAATGAACAGCTGTCAGCAGCTTTTCAGAGGCCATGGCGAATACTTCAGATTGTAACCCCCCCCCCAAAAAAAAAGAAAAGTCACAGAGGCCTGAAAAAGCCCTCTTCTGTGTCAGCAGGGCATATTGGGTAACCGTTCCTGGACAGTCTGAAAGCCTGATACAGCTGAAGAAGGAAGAAAAATAACTTTGTAAAGCGAGCACACAAAGCACCTTTCTGAGAGGTCAAAGTGAACACAAGTCCCCCTTTCAGAGGGAAGGAAAAATAAAAGCCTGCACGACTTTCAGCACACCTGCTTTGACCAAAGTGCGCAAACTGTGTGAAATGAAGGGTCACCATGTAATAATGGTGATATTAAAAAATGTTATAATTGCCTCTCATTTCCTTTTCAGATTAAAGCTGTAAAAATGTGACCGGTAATGACCCAGCCCTTTCAGACAATTTATTTAGTCCTCATTCATTTGAAGTGGTGAGTTCAGTGAGTGCAGACTCTGTTTTTTATACGTTCGTTTTTTTTATTTTTAATCACACAAATACTCCATTTTTAAATTCACCCACTGTGTAGCAGAATATTTTGTACTTCTTTCAGAAGTTGCTGTGGAATATATTCAAGAGCAAATGCCTCTTTAGTTAGTTTTATATAGCAGGGAAAGAGGCTGAAAACAGGTTAGGGTTAGCACTGGGAACTTATTAGCAGAGCCTCCCTGGTGGATGAACTTCCAGGGAAAAGGGAAGAGAGCCCATCTTCCTTTCAGAATTGGCTGTTATGCCATGAGCATCCTCTGCTGGTAAAGAAACACATCAAACACCCAGCCCCTAATGAAACACATCAGAGAGACACAATGCTAATTAACGCGCAACCTGCATGAATAACCCACGAGTGAATCCAAAGTTCAATCAAACATTATTATCACGTCTTACACAGCAGATCATACTAATGAAGATATAAATAAAGTACATGAGTGCGGTGACCTGTGTGATTCAATACCATGATGTATGCAGATGACATTTTTTTGTTTTTCCCTTTTTTATCAAAGGAAAATTACATAGATCTGAATTGTATATTTATTTCCCCTGCCATACTTTGGCTGGGGAAATAAACGGTGAAATCATGTTTGAGCTCCTCGGTTTGGATATGCTAATGGATGTAAATGAGGAAAGTGATCAGTATCACTAAATTGTTGTATTGGTGTAAATTGTAAGATTGTATTAAGATAGGAGTAACTGAAAACAGAAGTCAAGAAAAGACGGTAAAAAATAATCATTGTTTACTTTGATGCAGGGGCGATTCTAGGATCAGGGCTTTAGGGGTGCTGAACACCCAGAGTGCTGGCCGACGAGGCAAGATAAATTTAACTGTTTTGTACATTTTAACACAATTTTGCACCATCAGTCCCACATTTGTGGAAGAAAAGCATAACACATTTTGGGCAGAGGAAAAACCGTGAGTTAAACAATAAATCTAAGAAGTTATGTAAATGCTGAGCCACAGCAAAAGAGGAATGGCTTGTCTTAAAAAAAATTAAATATATACATATATATATATATATATACGGTCACAGGTTTGAATTCTGGCCTGTGGTCCTTTGCTGCATGTCGTCCCCATTCTCTACCCTTTTCCTGTCTACACTTCAAATAAAGGCCACTAGAGCCACAAAATCTAAAAAAAAAAAAATATATATATATATATATATATATATATATATATATATATATATATATATATATACACACACATACATATATATAAAAGTTGTATTTCACCAATTAATAGCCCAAGCATTTAATTACCAAAATCAACTTGGAACCCAGGCGTTTAAAAGAACCAGGCAGTTATTCGCTGCCTTTTTTTATTTTTTTACACAGACCAGCACCAGGACATTATTGTGATGACAGTTGATGTTCAACATATTTTTTAGTAGGCTACTAAAGTATGTTCACCTTATACCTTTCAGGTAAACATACATACAGTATCTGTATATACAAATATTGCAAACCGTATGTATGTACCAGTATTTAAACGCTAGCCGAGGCATTTATATATTTTTCCAACTCGGAACTTAAAGGTCGTGTCATACTTTTTATTTTTCTTCTATCGTCCGTTAAGGTTTATGTCCACGATGTAAATGTAAAATTAAATTGTATATATAATATTTTTCTTTCTCAGCTTAACAGTTTGTTTTCTTACCTTGTTCTTCTTGAGCCTGCAGTCTTCTCTCCTTCCACTCTTTAATCTCTCTCTCTCTTTGCACTGACAATCATATACAAATAGATTGTATTCAATTAGATGAAAAATTACATAAACGTAAAAAAATAATAAAAATACAAATAAAGCCCTCTCTCTGCTGCTCTCTTTCTTTGTACCGTCAACCACATATCAAATATTAACCAATGTTTTTTTTTAGATCTAATACAGGGCTGTCCAAAGTCGGTCCTCGAGGGCCGCAGTCCTGCATGTTTTAGTTGTTTCCTGCATCAACACACCTGATTCTAATTTACGGTCGTCACCAGCTTGTCATCAAAGTCTGGATAGTTCTGTTGATGACCAAGCTCCTTGTATCACGGTTTGATAAAAAAAAGGGACACATCTAAAACATGCAGGACACCGGCCCTCGAGGACCGACTTTGGACACCCCTGATCTAATAGAATGTATAAATTGATCCAAATTACAACTAACAACTAATTTAATTTTTTTTTTTTTTTTATTAACATACAGTACAAACAACAACAAAAGACATTGGGTTACAATGATATGTATCTAGTTGCGTGTGTGTGTGTGTGTGTAAATAATAAAATGAAAGTAAATTAAGAATATGAATTTGAAAAATCTCGTTACTCTTTATTATAGTTTAATTTATCCTTATCTCATTTATGGCAACATTGTTTGGGCAAGTACATATTCATCAAATTTACACAAATTACTCATTACTCAAAAGATGTTTGTAAGAATAGCTACTTCTGCTTCCTATTTGGCCCCATCTGCCCCTTTGTTTAAAATTTTTTATTTATTATCCATCTATGATATTAACATACTCCAATCATGTGCTTTCATTTACAAATGCACTTATCTTGCAAATATGCTTCCAAGTACTTTCAAAGATTTTTTTAAGATCAATTCACAAATAACTATAATACTAGACAATCTGAGGATCTCCATTCTTCATTCAGTCGTACCAATAGCAGTCAGTTCTCCATCAAAGACAGAGGTTCCTCACTCTGGAATTCTCATATACTTATTGCTAAATCTTCACTGTCTATTAGTAGTTTTAAACAGAGATTGAAGACCAGCCTTTTGGATCAAGCGTATAGAAGTGCTTCCACTTAATGTGGACTCACTTCTGCACGTGCACATACACACGCACACACACACACATACAAACACACATGTGCATGCTCACACGCAAGCACACACACTCATCCAACCGAGAAATTGTTTGGAAATATCCATCTTATTTGAACGCTGTTTTTGTACTTGCTGATTTTATAATGTAATGTATTATCCTGGTGAGAACTTTGAATAAGCCCATTTAGGGCTTCCTTTCTCACCTGCACATATTTTCATGCTTTTATATTCTTTCTAACTTTTGTACCGTTTTCATGTTGTGCAAATAAACAAATCAAAATCAAATCAAAAAATAAATAAACAAATAAATAATTATCCTATAGAGTGATATAATATAGCACGATATAATATAAATATATGTAATACTATAATAGCATATAATAATATAATAGCATCCTAATACAACATGATCATTTTTATAATATCATAACATATAACAAAATGATATCACCATACTATAATATATAACAATTGACTGGTAATTGAATATTTTGTTGCAATTGGAAATTAAGTCACCCCACGTGATCATACTCTTAGCTGAACCTGGCTCTTTTTCTAAAAAAAAAAAAACATCCGTATGTCCATGATAAGGCTTTCTGTCTGTCTGTCTGTCTGTCTGTCTGTCTGTCTGTCTGTCTGTCTGTCTGTCTGTCTGTCCACACACACACACACACACACACACACACACACACACACACACACACACACACACACACACACACACACACACACACATTAGTTTATCGTTAATGGGCATCAGTTCAGTCAGTTAACTCATGAGCTAACCACACAAACAGAGGACAGCTGGTTGACTGACCACCTGTAACATTTGTTTCCTAATAAAAAACGTCAGCTAACTCCTACCTGACCAAATAAACGGTGACCTACGATTAAATACAGCAGAACTACGGACCGGTGATGATAATAATGTGTTGGTATATAGTGTTATAAGTAAAGAAAGATGTCACATATCGCGGTTGAGGCCAGGTAACTTCACCTCCCCACCTGGAGCCGCTACTGAAGCCACTACCATGCGGGGAAACGAGGGATGTGCGGGTCAAACCATTGTCGAAGCATGGGGGGGCTGCCCGACTTTTCATGTTAAAATATTACGGGCCGGCAACGCGCGGCTCTCTAGCGCCGCCCTAGTGGCTCCCTGGAGCTTTTTCAAAAATGTTTGAAAACGGAAATCGATGGGGGAGGGAAATACATTTTTTGTTTTCATAGTTCAAATGCTGTAAAAATGTGTAGAATAAATATTACATTTCTGTTTCAACATTTCTATTAACGAAGATTTGTACGGAAGAGTATCAGGGCCATGCAGGAGAAAAAATATTTCAGAGGGGAAGATTTTTTTTGATTGTGCACTTCCAGAAAAAAGTCAAAATGTTGAGAAAAAAGTCGAAATGTTGAGAAAAAAGTCGAAATTTCGCGAATAAAGTTGAAATGTTGAGAAAAAGGGCGAAATTTCGATTTTATTCTTGAAATTGTATTTCTTTTTTTTTTTTTTTTTTTTTAAATTGTATTTTAACATGTATTTTCAACATTATTCTCAACATTTCAACGTTTTTCTCGACATTTCGATTTTTTTCTCGAAGTGCACGATAAAAAAAAATCTTCCCCTCTCAAATCTATTTTTTCTCGTGCCTGGCCCTGATACTCTTCGGTAGATGCAACGTTTCTTGGAGCGAATCATTTGTATTCCTTGCCTAAATGTTTGCTCTGTAGCGAGAAGTTGTCCAATAACAAAAAGAGTAACGTGGAAAGACATTAGCATGCTACATTTGCAGCCGAGTGGCCAGTTATAACTAATATAGATACCTGCAGCATGTGTTGCCTTCATTCTAAGGCTTATACAAGACTTTTCATTTTTTGTGGCTCCAGACATATTTGTTTTTTGTGTTTTTGGTCCAATATGGCTCTTTCAACATTTTGGGTTGCCGACCCCTGGTTTAAACCATATACTGTATATGGTTTTGACATTTCGTCAGCTTATTAAACATGGACATACAGCAAAAAATAAAAAAATACATTTTAGGGGTGCTGGGGTTCAATTTAGGGGTGCTACGGCACCCCCGAAAAACAGACGCCTATGCTTTAATGTTACCTCTCGTTAGCTGTTTTAGTTAAGTTCGTTGTTTTTAATAAATTTCAATCATATAGCCAGATAAATTGAGCTCACTGTTGCTTTGGATTTGAAAAATTGACAGATAATCCCATCTGAGAGGCCAAAGGGGATTCTAAATGCGTTGGCGGCCCACATTCATTGCAATGTTGTTACTTGAGACTAGGTTTAGACTCTTCTGGTCAAATGTAACTCCAACACAGCTGAAGGTTGTTAAGTCAAATTCTTACATAAACTAAAACACTACCATACTTGCTGTAGTACTTAAATATTCAAAGTAGCGTCCACCAAAGAATACAAGGATGTACTTCAGTTATTCCATGTTTTCATATTTATTCTAAGACACATGACACAGATGTGTAGCTTTAAAAATAGAAAAACTAACAGAACAACCCAATAAAGCCAAAGAGAAAAGGATAGGTATCAGGCTTTATGTGTGACAACGTTACAATTTTATGAGCAACTGCAACTGCAAATCATCTTGAACTGTGCTCGTGTGCAGCAAGTCTGTACTCCGACTGGTGACCTTTGTCATTTTAAACTTTTCTGATCTTGGCACCGTTCATACATTTAACCAATAGAATAAAAGGCTTTTCCTGATGACCTTTTGTATTCATAACCTCCAATGCATTCAGGTAAAAAAACATATGATTTAAAAAAGCACCTCTTTGGTTTCAAATTATTTATTATAATACGCAGAATGTATGAACATTTAATCTAAGCCAAAGTGCTGTATGCGATAATGTGTATAATTTATTTACATTTATATATATATATTTATATATATATATATATATATATATATATATATATATATATATATATATATATATATATATATATATATATATATATATATATATATATATTTTTTTTTTTTTTTTTTAATTCACAAAGGCTCCTTTTTTTGTAATTTTCCCTTTTCAATTCAGTTCAATTTCATTTACCGGTATATAGCATTTATTAGAATACGAGTTCTCTCTAGGTGCTTTCCAGTGACCCAGAACATGACCCCTGGGCAATTATTACACAGCATAAACAATGGCACGTAAAAACTCCCCTTTAGGAGGGAAGAAACCTTGAGCAGGACCAGGATCACAAGGGGGGACCTTCCTGCTGAAGGCCAGCTGGGCAGAGCAGGAAAATAAAAAAAGGGAGACCAGAAAGAGAGAATGAAGAAGATAGAGAGGAGAAAGATAGACACAATGTCAAAAGGTACAAAAGGTAAGACAAGACTCTTGATGGTAAAACTAGATTTAAATCATTTTGGTCATAGTCCAATTTTTACTGGGCCTTAATTTGGAATTACACCAATATTTTATTGTGAAACAAATGTGAAACAATTGTGATCATAATGAATGTGAATTACACAAATTTGTCTTTTTGGAATTTTAGATTGCACAGAAAGGAGAATAAAAAAAAAAAAAAAAGAAAAGTGCAGATACTCAAAAAATGTAGTATGCTAAAAAAAGAGGTGGTGGGGGGGGGGGTGCATGTACTTTATTTTCCACCCCTATTTAGATATACATGCAATTACCAATTTATTTGTTACCCTTTCATTGTCTAATTGCTACTCTCCGTGTATAGACTTAACTGAAGATTCATATTTAATTTTAGTTTTTGGTAAGTCTGTTATCTCATACTTCTAGTTGTTTCCTTATCTAAAATTGCTAGATGTTGTTTTTTGATACAATAAAAGCAAGGAAAGTCATGAGTTTACTTCACCTAAAATACAAGAAATCTGCACACATGTTGCCAAGAGTTAAAATTAACTGCATAATAGAAATGTAACTTTTTTATGAAGGTGTAAACCCTCTTCTTAAACATCAACGTTATTAACAACGTTAACCCTATATTCCAGTTTGTCCTCCCTTCTTTATGGAAGCCCATAGGGGACTTACTTCTTCATAATTATGTCACAGAAAAATTGTTGCAGCAATTTATCAACAACCAACAGATTTTATACAAAGAACCAAAGAAACAAAATGCTGAATAAAAACACAACTTTCAGTTTGCTAAAAAAATAAAACTATTCCCCAAACAAACTTGTACAGCAACTTTTAAACAATGTATTTAAAGTAAAAAGAAAAAATATTTCTGTGGTCATTTGAAAAAAATCTACTATAAACCAAGTCTTCCTGAGGTCACACTGTAGCAAATTTCACTCATGCATACATGCTGCTTGAACCATAAAATGGATTGCTTGGCCAATAAAAAAAACACCATGTGGGTACAATAATGGGTCATTTTATGTGGTACAATTCTTCAGACCTTCTCAGTGAGGAAATATAGATATTTGGAAAAGCACTGAGTGGATTAGGCAGGGTTTTCTACCTCCTGCGGTACATAGCTTGAGTCACGCTGGGATCACCAGGAGTCCTGTAGAAGTCTGTTAAGGATGGAGAGGATTTGGCTTCACTTGTTGCATTGTTCTGATATGATCCAAACAAAGCCACCAGCGTGACACCGGTGCAGGCAGTGCAGTCTGTTTCTGCCACTTATCCTCCCCATCTTTAAAGATTGTCATGTTATCTTTATTCAATTTCACACAGAAAACAAGAAGACAACTTATAAAAAGACATGACTTGCAGACAAAACGTATATTGATTTTTGATATATAACAAAGTTTCATTTCACCAGATTATTCCGACAAGAACATTTTTTTGTAATATACTTATAAACTTTCTTTCAATAAACTCTCATGATATTTACTTTTATAAATTCCTTTTACATGAAATAACAAAAATGTGGCATAAGAAATTTGAAACTTTATTTACAATTTAAATTCGTTTTATTCATTTAATAAAATTGGAATTTATTTCAAACCATTAATTCAAACATATTTAATTTATTGCTTTTTGATTTTAGAATTTTTAGTCCTGGCAAGTAATATGAAAATTACAAGTGTGTGTGTGTATATGTGTGTGTGTATATATATATATATATATATATATATATATATATATATATATATATATATATATATATATATATATATATATATATATATATATATATATATATATATATATATATATATATATATATAAATGATAATAATAATAATCTCTTTATTTGTCAGTATACATGGAAATACACCGAAATTTCTCTGCTCTGCTTTTAACCCATCACCAGTTAGACTAGGAGCAGTGAGCTGCCATTATTCTGGCACCCGGGGGAGCAATTAGAGTGAAGGGCCTTGCTCACATATATATACCGTATGTGTATGTGTGTATATATATATATATATATATATATGTGTGTATGTGAGTATATATATATACACAGACACACACACACGTATAGCAAATTTTCACTTATGCATTCATGTTCAACCATTATGCATTCAGTCTTCAACCATAAAACAGATTTTTTTTGCCAATAAAAAATACCCATGTGCACACCATATCAATCATACTATGTTGTCAATGTTATGGATATACAAATACTTAAGTGCGTAAGTTGATACCTGAACAAAATAATTGTTACCACACTGTAAAGAAAATGCAGCAGTTTCAGTTTCAGCGGATCCTCTTGTGTCTTATCTTGCCTCCTGTGTTCTCCTCCTCCCAGACACTACTACCTCCATAGTGTTTGCAGCTGCAGGTTTCCTGTTGTTTACAAAATGGGTTAGAGGGAATGTACTAAACAATCAAGCACTATCTGAACCAGCCTGGTTTGCTTTAAGTTATTTCAACTATTTTTTTTCCTTTAATGACTGTTTCTCAGCCCTCTTAAGCTTACTGTGACCATTTACTGCCACTGAATAAATCAATAAAATAATAAATAAAAGACCTAAATCAGGTTTCCCTGAAGAATTAGAATATTGATTTTCAATCTCTGGTATTAAAGCAATCATTTTTAATCTGCACGTGAACTGTAAATTTAACTGTCAGGGATAATAATGCAAAGAAAAGATATTCTAAGATTATCTGCTTAGTTTAGTTTTTTTTTTTACGTTAATATCAGCAAAAGTGACTTTCCTCTTTAATTCCTCCATCCATCTTCCTCCGCTTATCGGGTCGGCAGGGCAGTGGCCTAAGCATGGAGCCCAGACTTCCCTCTCCTCGGCCACTTCATCTAGCTCATCTGGTGGTTTCCCAAGGTGTTCAGGCCAGCCGAGAGACATTGTCCCTCCAGCGTGTCCTGGTTTTTCCCAGGGGTCTTCTTCCTGTGGGACATGCCCACAAAAGCCTCACCAGGGAGGTGGCAGGAGGCATCCTCACCAGATGCCTGAGCCACCTCATCTGGCTCCTCATGCGGGGGAGCAGCGGTTCCACTGGGAACCCCACCCGGATGACGGAGCTTCTCACCCTATCTCTGTGGGAGAGCCCAGACGCCCTGGGAAGGAAACTCATTTCCGTAGCCTTTGTAATTTAACATGTTAAATGACGACGCTTTCAGGGGCTATCCCATATTTTGGTTTTAGTATATTTTTAAACATTAAACATTAAAATCCCCTGCCTTATGTGTGTGTGTGTGTATATGTATATATATATATATATATATATATATATAGCTATATTCCATATAGCTATATAAAATTATGGGACGGATCAATCATAAAGAAGCAATAAAATGTATTGTTTTTTGCAGCTTTCACGTACAGAAACTCCTGCAGATGAATCCTGAAACGTATGTCCAGCAGCAAAGGATAAGTTAAACCCAGTGGTAGTCCCTTTGCTTGTCTTTCATACCACTAAGCAGTCTTTATTCCTATATAATTCTGAAATGGGGAGGGGAGGGGGGGGGTAAAACATTCAATTTTAACTAGCTGAAATTCTTAAGCACCTGAAGTTACACACATTTTCCACAACCAGGTACCTATTAACAGTCTATTGATCCTACTTCTCTCAGAGTCCTTATTTAAATCCTCACCATGCATGTTCTTTGATATGTGCGCATTGAATTTTCAGTGGCTCTCTTTTTGTTCGTTTCCATCTCACAGGACCGACTCCCTTGGATCACCACTCTCTGTCTCATCCTCTTCGACGCAAACCCCCATCTCTTTCAGCACAAGCACAGCTTCCGTCAGCATGATCAATGCTCACTTTCCACTGAGCAAGGTATAGGAACCATACCTTGATATTCTCTCGCACTGAGCTTCATTTTCACATCCTGCAACACTCTGTTTCTTTTGTATCACTGTCTTGTTTGAAGTAAATGTCCCATTCCTGGCACACATTTCTGTCAAGTCTCCATGCTTAGGCGTGTGTGTTTGCCAGTGGTGGAAAAGAAAGAAAGAAAGAAAGAAAGAAAGAAAGAAAGAAAGAAAGAAAGAAAGAAAGAAAGAAAGAAAGAAAGAAAGAAAGAAAGAAAGAAAGAAAGAAAGAAAGAAAGAAAGAAAGAAAGAAAGAAAGAAAGAAAGAAAGAAAGAAAGAAAGAAAGAATAAAATGGAACTTGAACAGATCTTTGTTATCTAGTGATGCTTGTTCTCTTTGATCAAGTGGTACAGTCTTTGATGTACAAATGTCACAGAATGATTGACAGAGTTGTGGCTGTTTCATGCAGCTACAGCACTGGTTAGTTTGTTGTTGGCTGAATTATGAAGTGACTTTCAGTCACATGAGAGTTGGAGTTTTTCCACCGACTGTTGCTTTTTCTGATTGTTTTGGCGCAACCCCTCTCTCAGAGCCTCCATACGAGGTGCTGTTCATACAAACCATGATGCACTAGTGAAGCAAATGAATTTGCCATGGTTTGCATGAACCGCGCTTTGGATGTTTAGACTCTGAGAAAGAGGAGCCTACACGCAAACAAGATGGAGCAAGGTCTCTCTGAGAGGGGCACAAAGTGTTCATGCTGGTAAATCTATGCCACTGTGTAAAAGAAATGGAGAAAACTCAGGCAACGCTGGAGAGGACCGAGCAGAACATCGGCTATATTTACATGGCTACCCCGCGCACAAACTGAAACAAAGTGCAAAAGCATTTTTTATTTGTTTGCTTGTTTGACACTGAACCAGAAAGAAAGATAAATATTAAGTAAATCCCTGCAGAAAACCCTCCAACAATACGTGGAAAGAATTCCACGTATGCTTTATGCATACATCCCTTGTAGCCTACTTGAGCGTAAAAAAGGAAACATTCACACTGTTAAAACTATGTGGCTGTGAACTTAGCGCTTTTCTCATATAACAAGATAATCTATGACGCATTCAAACAGTGTAAATTGGGAAAAATGATTCTGTCATGCAGCAGCCACACCGTTGCCGTTTGCCGCTTCAGTGTCCCAGTTGTTTTCATTCATGCTTGTCCCTTACAGGACTTCACATGATGCAGGTGCTGCACGTTGTCTCCCAGATGTTCATGCTGGTGCCAAGAACATGACAGCAAACCACCTCCCCAGATTTTTCCTCCTCCTTTACATCGAGGATGAGATCTCACTTATGTACAGACTAGAGGTACACAAATCATATGGTTTGGTGCAGAATATATGCATATTTGGGAACTGAAGAGAAAACTATCAATTTCTGTTTTCTATCAGCTTGACTGTAGGATGTGATTGGTTTGATACCATCTACAGAAGCACGTGTGAGCTATATTTGTACCTCTAGATTTGCAGGAACATAAACACATTTCTGACAGCAACACATGGAGATCTGAGCATAAGATTTAAATCCAATCCAGCGTTGTTTGCCAAATGCTCTGATACAATTATATTTCACATACCTCATTAAAGGTGCATTAAAGGGACATTTTCTACGTTTTAATCGTGTGGTCTTGTATTTACCTTATATCTCGTTATATGCTACATTATTTTAGACCATTCTGAAATAAACAGTTCTCAGTAAGTCCTCCTGTAATTAGTTTGTATCGTTTGTGTTGCCAAATATAATCTGGGAAGATATTCTATTTCCACCCAAAACTGTGCTGCACCAGTGGCTGGTGGAGATGCAGGCTGTGTGTTTGGTTTGGTTGTAGTTCCTCTGTGTATTTTGTCACATAAAATACGAACAAAGGTACTGTCTGAGGAGTGAACTCCATATGTAATGTTTGTACTCCACCTCCTGGTCTGATAGTAATGTTCTCAAACCACATTTGAGCAACAGGATCAATGGATAAATAAAAGTAAAATAACACTATCATAACAACAAATGCATTTTAAATCAGGTATGCGATTGCTTTTAGTACAAAATCACTGATACTTCACAGGCTGATCCAAGTTCACTGTAAAGGCACGTTCGTTTCAGTGAAAGCACTATTTCAAAACTGTACAACAGCTGTCTGAACTGCCTTTTCTAAAACCTATTAGTTCACACTGCTGATGTACACCAGCAGCTATTAACCCTCTCAGTGATTCTCCTGAGTTAATTCCTAATGAAAAATAAATTGAGTTGCTCCCTACACATTCATAACATTTCCTCGTCACAATAAATGGGCACCTTTATGAGAAAAGACACACTGTTGTTAATGATTTTATAAGCAGGGAGCCCACCTGACGTCCTGTTTTCTATTACTGTTCTTTATTCAATTTGCAAAGCGCGCTGCAGGTGACCTAACCTATAAAAGGGCACTCCAAATTAAATTATCAGAGCTCCTTGAAATTTTATAAATTCAGAATCGGTCTCACAGAGGGATCTCATAGCGGAAACTAATGGCTTCACCTTTAGCTTTGAATAAATCAATTGCACCAAAGGTTAGAACGCATCATGCCAGGACATATCAATGCAGTTTTTAACATCATAACATGTAGTAATTCCTGAGGTGTGAATGACAGGAGTGTGAGGTCATCTGTGAGAAAGTTTGTAGGTTTAACTGCCTTTACTCTAGAGCAAACTATAGAACAAATACTTAATATACAGTACATACAAAATGTTAAGATCCTCTTGTTATTTAACTCAAACTTGTATTCATTGATAAATCACCTTATCAAGCACACTGCAAAAACATTCCCTCTAAGAATAAGCCTAATATTCCTAAATTTAGTCTTAAAGGGATTGTGACATGAAAAACACATTTTTCTTGATTTTTTGTGTTTTGTTGGGTGTCTTGACATCAATTACACCCAAAAAACAACGAACTTTTAACATTCAGTGTATTGTGTGCTTTCTGGGATTTTCCGCATAACTGTGCAAAAACGGCGCATGTGGTTTGGTGGCGGGCCGTTACGTAACGGCCCGCTAAATCACCGCCCCCTCCACCCAGCTCCTGCCTCCTCTCCTCTCCAGCGCACCATAAAGGCTGATTTATGGTTCCGCGTTACACCGACGCAGAACCTACGGCGTGGGGTTACGCGGCGACGCGCACGGTACGCTGAACCCTACGGCGTAGGGCTCTGCGTCGATTTAACGCGGAACCATAAATCAGGCTTAACACGGAGCTGTTTAGTGTTTAGAGCCTCTTTTGTTCTAATCACCGGAGGAAAACTGCTAAGAACATCCGCGGCCACTAGCTCGACTTAAGATAAGGTGACACTGCTGCTTGCATGCCTTTATTTTTATGATTGTTTGCTGTGGTTCGCCGTGCTGCTTTTCCGTGCATGCTTCGCCTGTCGCTCCCGGCTCTCTCCGACGCCGCTGTGAGCGTATGGCTGGAGGAGGAGGAGGTTTGGAGGAGGAGCGGAGCAATGATTGACAGGAAAGGGGGAAAATGAAGCATTTTTCACGGCGTTAAAAAACACTGTAATAAAGAGCCAGGAATAGAGTACTAGAGTGAATATTTTCTTGTTACACTCTTTTAGACACATTTGAGGGATGTTGGCCAAGACTTTTAATAGTGTTAAAAGCATGTTAAAAATGATGTCACAATACCTTTAATGTCTTATATTAAGCAAAAATAACTGCCACTGGGGTGAGAAAAATTCACTTGAGTAGAATTCTTAAAACTAGCAAAAACAGTCTTGCCAATAGACAAAAGGGTAAGACTAGTTATCTTGAAATCTTGAAACAAGAATTGTTGTTTTTTTCTTAGAAATAAGTTTTTTGAAGTGCTGACAGCAACTCAAGATGCTTTACAGAAAACCCAAAATGACAATATGTATGAAATACAAATGACTTGTAAATAAAAAATGTAAATAAAAAAATAAACAAACATGTAAAATAATTTGTTAAATAATGATCCAGTCATTTATAGATCACTTACGTACATAGCCCATGTAGTAATTATTCAAAAAGTAAACATTATTCAAATCTACTTTTAAAACATTTCGACCCCGACAGACAGACAGACGGACGGACGGACAGATTTCTAATTTTGCCTGTGGACTGTTTTGCCCATAGCTATTTCTTTTTCAGTGTGCACAGACCGATCCGCTTATCCGTAAACACGTGTGTATTCAAAACGTTTTTTTTTTTTCACTTTTAAGTTTTTCATCCCAGTTTTTTTTGCATTGTTTCTATATTTTATGTCTTTTTCTTTTTACATGGGATTAATAGAGTATTTTATATTCTATGCTATATCTATTCTAATCTGCCGTCTTGTTTTTACATTCAATAAGATTAAAATTTTCCTTTGTTATGTCAGTTATTGTTATTTGACTAGATTATGGACATATTCAAAACTGTATTTTGTGTAATACTGAAAGTGATAACGTAAAGATTTGTCCACTTTGTCCTTGAACGAGTAAAAGCTTTTTCCAGCGTGAGTTCAGTCCAGTTGGTAACCTAACAAGAGGCTGGCGGCAGAAAAAAAAAACAACAAAAAGTGCCAATCAGTATCACTTGTTGCAAATGAGAACATGGAAATGTTGGATTTCTCTATTTGAGAAGATGGAAAACATTGCCTGCTAACATGGTCGGGAATATGGATGTGATCATTCAAGTGTGCTCAATCTGAGTCAGGACAAATGCTTTTATGAAGCAGTCAAGCATGAAGGAAATTCAATTGTATATTGCACCCGATCCTTTGAGAGATTACCCCTCTTTCCAAGTCAAGTCGGGACACAAAATTGACACAAAACAAAGTATAATTCACTGATTTCATTTGAGTGGAGTATGTTTTACTATTTGTCAATAGTTAAATGAACAACAAACACTTGGCTTAAGTTTTATCACACTGGTATATTTTAACATTTTTGAGCACATATCGTTACGTTAATAACCAAATAATCGCAATACAGTTAATTATTCTTTTTTGAAAAGTGGAAGTACTAAGGTATTAATGGAAAAACACATAGTGTAAATGTAACAGTATGTGTAACAGTATGTGTAACAGTATGTGTCACTCATCTGACATCAAATTTGAATTTTACAGAATTACTGTCCCTTTTAACCCCAAATAAAGTAAAATAAGATAAATACAAAAGTTGACCTTTTAATTGGAAGGCCAGCCACTGGCAGAAGAAAGTCTAGTTGTTTCCAGAGAAAAAGCACAGAAGTATTTTAATTCAACTGTTTCTCTTTTTGATAAATGACTTTAGTGAGCGCTGTTATCCGCTGTGTTACAATTTTAAACTGTGATATCAACAGTTAAACCTTTACTTATATTTAGTAGTATATGAGCATACTGTTGTCAAATGAGGAGATATGAGGTCAGCAGTCTTGAGTGTTTTGTGTTTTTTTAAGTTGATTGGTTAATTTCACACCAGCAGCTCAAGCTGATGAGCATTGCATCCACTCTCCGTGAGGAAACACGGCAGATGAAAACCATTCCCTCTGGTCTGCACACTTGACCAGACAGTTCAGTTCCCCTGATCCCTATCGGTCATCAGGGGATCTGAAGTAGAGTATTTTGTGAGTAATTTGTTTAATACAGTACATACATAGCAGGTGCTGAATAATCTCTGCGGAGCAGAGGCGCTAATAAGAACGCTGTAGCAGATGGTGAAACACAGGGCAACTCCTGCTCCCACCTTTCATTTGATCATTCAAAGTAAATTTTGTGTGCCTCAAAGCAGGTATAAAAGACATTTCTCCCTTTTCTTTTTCATGTCAGGAGAACCACAGTCCCGTAACTCAGCTGTTTGAGTTTGTGTTGATCCAGTACACAGAACAACCTGACCTCCTCCAGTCCTTTATACTTACACACACACACAACCTTTGATTTGGTGGCTCATCCAATTACCTTTGCCAAGTGGTTTCAGGTGAGTTGTTAAAGCCTTGTGACACTTTCTTCGACTTAAACATTTTTTTTCACAAATACTTTCTTAGGCCTTGAATACTTCTGCGTTACAAATAGAGTTGTGTGTCCTTGGATGACATTAGCTCGACTTGGGTGTCATGCAGAGCCGGCCCAAGGCATAAGCGAACTAAGCAGCTGCTTAGTCCATTCAGCCTCTCCACATGTCAAACTGTTCTTGGGGAGCACATTGAAATTTATTATTGCTCCTACATGTTCATCTGTGTTTAATTGTGGAGGTGAAAGCAGTGTGAACTGCATCCTTTTAATCAATATTAGGCATATAAAACTCTTTCTTCTAATAAAGGACAATGAGAAGAAAAGCATTTACATTACAGCTCAGCAGAGCACCTGTTCACCAAGGCGTTTTGCAACAGTTTTGACTTCAACTCAGGCCTTCTATTGCAAGTAACACTCTTTCTGTCCACCTTTTTTCTGTCCAGCAACTCTCACGTTTCAAAACAGCCACAAATGGCCGTAAAATCTTTTTAAAAATGGTAAACCACAGCCCATAGGTGCCTGCACAAGTGTTAAAACCACAGGAAGCACTCATGGATGAGTGTAATGCTGCCTGTTGCTCGTTTCCTACTGTCCAGCTGTGAGGGGAAGTGGACCTCGGTCGGACTCCTAACAACCAGGCAGCTGCTTGAACCCAGAGACACGAGTTTCCACCATATCTCTAAATCAGCAGGAACAAAGCCGCATGGGGATGATGAAGACATACTTTTCATTATTTCCCTTTTTTGATAAGCGAGATGTGATTTCTTCATGAAATAACATGCTATTCTTCCATAAATTTCCGCTGCTTCTAACATCGCCCAAGCACTGATTAAAAGAAAACGAATTAGGTATTTTCACAGGCAGATGTAATGATGCATGGTTGTAAACTGATAATTCAAGTTATTTTATACAAGATCATCTTTTACAAGTCAAAATTAACCCTGACCTTGTTCTTGAGAAACCATGTGGTACCAAACCTCAGACAGTAATCTAGCTAGCTATAGATGCTAAACCAAACTAAATTCAGTTGATGGTTTGGATGAAAGTTTTAAATATTTAATAAGTGACAGATGTTCAAATTAAGGCTGCCAAATATCACAAAATTGTCAGAATGAGATATGGATCATGGTGGCAGAGTTATGGCACAGGAAGTCTCGCCCATGCGTTCATGTTAATCTTATACAAGCGAATTAGTAAAAAACAAACACAATCTCATAACAGATCAGTTTTGCACTATTGATGTGGGATTCCCTGCATGCACTTGATGGGGTAGAACAATTCCTATTACTTATTTGGACAGGGCTACTGCGACTGCACTATGTAGTGCACTGTTAGTAACCACCACAAGTAAAATTGAAAACAATGAGCAAATCTCACAAAAGGAAAAAACAGGCAAAGAAAAGAAAAAGTGATTTATAAAATGTGTTACGATGACTGTTGAATGGACAGGAGGCTTGAGGTGGAGGTTAAAGGCAGACCAATCCACTGCTTAATCCCCTAAATCATCGCCTGTGCTGAGCGTTGGCATTACAACAGCAGCTACTCTTATGTTAAAGGAGCTTGAGGCTCCTTTTAAGAAATGAGACTCTCTAGCGCCACCCTTCACCACGACGGCCGTTGGGGGTACTGCAGCCAACAGTGAAGCCGGCACGGGAGAACGGGGAGAACGTACATGCAGCGTCATGTGACGTCACATCCGCAGCCCAGCGCGGGAAATTTGGGACCGAATTGCAGCACATTTTGCAGCACACAGCCTGTTCAAGGCAACGGAGAGATACACTAGAGGGCTCATTGTTTTTGGTTTGGAACGCTTCATCTGACATTATTACTAGAAAACTTAAAACGTATACGCATTTTTTTCATAAATCCTGCCACAATCCGGCCTCAAGCTCCTTTAACTGACAGCCTTTTACCATCACCGGTACAATTACCTCATCTCATCTCCCAGCCACATCGCACAATGGAGTAGACTCATTATCCAAAAACTCCCATACAATATACAACCAACAAGCAACATGTTTTTGCACTCTTTAAACACTATTAAAAAGGTTTCACATGTTACATTTACACTCTATAAATATCACATCTTACTTAACCTCCTAATACCTGGTGCAATATTTTTGCTTTGAACCCCAGTTAAGAAATTAATTATTATGACAGACGACAAAATGTGGGATGGCCACATATGTGGTTGCCAGGTCTTAAAAGGTTAAACTACCTGCTTGATCAACACCTGGTATCACGTGGAACCTTTCAATGATGATCAGGTCCTACAGGGTGTCTTTTAACCTGAAAACCAAAGAAGACGGGAGAGGTGAGACACACAAAAAAATACAACAATTTACAAGCTTCAAGATTCAGTCATTAAAGCAGCAATTCTCAGTGACATAATCAAACCTTCCTTTAAGTTGTGTTTATTTTACAGGACACGACTTCATCACTTCCAGCCCACGCAAAAATATGTTACAACAGTAAGATACATCCAGTCTTAATTGTTTAGTGCAGATCAATGGAATCTGCTCCCCGCGTAGGTAATGAAGAACCTCGTAACAAAATGTCAGAGAACAGCTTAAATAATGCGTGCACTTTTATGTGTTCTACAAATTTGTTGCAGTCTTTGACGTCTTGATGAAAACAGAGGGAGGTAACTGCTTGATGCTCTGAGGCTCAAGGCCAGCTGCCATCTTGACCGTGATTGATGACAGAGTTCCATCCAACAGCAAGCTGTTGGGTGCTTTGGCCGCATTCAACCAAAACCATTGAGAATACAAATTCTGCGCTGGTATTCAAGAAAGACAGAACAGGCATACGCTCGGTAGTCTGGGGGAGTCTGTTGAATCTGCTTCAAGCAAAATCTCTGTTCCCCCTGTGCAAGAGCGTAAACAAGCCTTGAATTCTTGTGTAATTACTAGGTTACTATAGGTTGGAGAGTTTCCACATGTTATTGCTTTCCATTGTGGCAGTGTGCGTCATATATGAAGAGCATATTCATGTCAATGGGATTCTCAGCGTGAGATATCAGTGTTATGATGAGAGAGCGTGTGAAAAGACTAATTTCCGCGACTCTTACAGCAAGTGAGTGAGACTTTGCAACCCTACTTTAGTGTCTGTATCTGTCTGTATAGAGCCAATCTTTGAAAAACACTGTCAAATATAAGGCAATTCAAAGCAGTTATCTCTTTGCAGCCACTGGAGTGACAAAAACACATTTTCTTCCTGCCGTGTGGGAATTGCTCGCCAATGGCTACATCAGTTTAGTTTGTTTTAATGTTGGACTTTAGTGTTATAATACTTTTGGAGCTGAAGCTAAACCTGTATCTCAAGCCAAGACGGCAGGGGAGTAGAAATTCACATTTTCTTCACGGCGCAACATTTGTTATCTGAAAATCTGCAAGGACAATTGTTAAGTCAACAAAGCCTCAACTTCTCTTCTATTTCGCAGTGGAACACAAAAATGTCATCTGATTTTTACCGTGTGACATTTAAAGAGGAAGAAAGAAAGAAACACAACAAACAAGTCATGCCCTCCTTAAACTTGGCAATTTCCCAACCCAGTCTAGTAAAATGTTTTCATGACAACCAGGATGACTTTCAAAGTTAAATATTTTATCAATAGGCTTCTTCTTTTACTTAAATGTGAGAAGAAATCTGTTTAAATTCCCCAAAAGTTTAGATGTTGTTATAGCAAATGTAATAAAAGGGTCTATTTTATAAAACACAATGTTTTTCCATCCCTCAGTATCTAATTTTAATGCATAAGCCAAACTAAAAGGCATGCCTTTTACATTCAAAGTAATATTGTGATATTAACCCGGTTAAGATTTAATTTGATTAATTATTATTATTTTTATTTTGTTGCAAAGGAGAAACTTGAGTTATGCCCTAAATTATGAGAGATATGGACCTAATAAAGATGTTGGTACGACAAAATTCATAACAGGAGTGTGTGCACGTCTGTAACTAGACTTTGTTCTGTAACATATAAATGGAAAAAAAGTCAAAAAAAGTAGAATTAATTATTTATGGAGGAAAAAAAGTGAAGTGATTCATTCATGAATTAAAAAAATATACATATATCTGATTGTGAAGGATTCAGATGAAAGGATTACATTATTTGTACTTCAGCAGGCTGCATCGGTCTAGTAAACAGGACGTCCTTGTTGGATCTTTTTGTCCTGGCGATAACGTGCATCCTGGCCGATCAGATCACGTGCAAACAGAGCTGCATAAAGCAAATAAATAAAACAAAAGCCACACTCTGAGGTCTCATTCCGAGGTTTTCCAGAACAATTGTGGCCACATACTTATAAAACCGAGAATGCAGATCTGTTTTGGACTAAATGAGGAACCACCAAAGTGGCTGATGTGACAAAGAGAGTTTTAAACAAATAAGGCAAAAAACAAACAATTAATTAATTCATGATCAACATGGATTTTCATGGATGGGGCATAAATTAATTTGTTTGTTGGCTTCAGTTTGCGTTGAACAGTTGGTTCAACACAAAACTTGGAAACTGTTTGAGGAGATTATGAAATGATGGAGCACCTTGAGTTTAGTCAGTTGCCTTCTGTGCTCTCCCAGGCCTTTTGATGTCATTGAGCGCATTAGTATTTACTTTCTTTCTTTTGTGAACAAACAAGACTGTCGATATGGGAGCACCTGAAAATGAAGGTACTTTGCCTGGAATGCCTAAATGGTAAATGTCATATTTTGTGAATCTTAAATCGAAACAGAAACTATTTAATCACATCTTGCTTGTTTTGTTTCTAAATCCGTTGTGGTGGTGTAAAAAGGCAAAATTAAAAAAGATATGTCAACTAAAGTAGCACTTCAGTGCTTTCATTTAGCTCCATTATGCTCTTACTCAACAATTCAATCAGTCAGAGTTTCTGACCTCCATAGGTTGGAAATAGCTATATTTAAAATTTTCTACTTAAAAAATGTCTAATTAGGTATATGTATTTTCTTACTCAATATGCTATTCGTCCAGGGTATAATTCAAGGTCCTTTCTTTGGTCAAGAGTCTTGACATCCTCCCCTAGCCGAGTCTCCATCCGGCAATAGTAGAAAAATACTTTTAGCCGTCGAGTTCCCTCTTTGCGGGGTTTGCGTCAGGAACAGCTTCTGCTGTCAGACGTGGCCCAGATCGATGTGCAGACTGTGCTGTTCTGCTGTTGGCATCCCTCTGCTTTGAGGGACTTAGACATCATATACTATAGTTGTATTTGTTTGCTCCAATGTGAACATTGTTCTTCCTCCAACGACTCCCACCAGCCTGGTTCAGTGCATTCCCCCCAAATGACAGCTTTCCCTGCATCATGTTTATTTTCAATACCCAATTTTGTTTTTTTAAATGTTCACTAGAGTATACTGAATTTACAGTACAAATACACGCTTCCCATTGTACTCGTCACAAAGTTTGTCACCGTGTGGCATTGTTTTACATGCCATCTAATGAAGCATGTCCGTCTGGATTGTCCTGCTTTGTTGGGAGTTTTTGTCCCCACGAGCAAAGTAGTCTAAAAGACCTATGCTGACAAAATTACATTCAAGGGTTCCCTTTTCACAGGTCAGCCAGATAGCTTCGAGAAGACCTCTGAAATTGTGGTGATTTGTTGACCTTATAAGAGGATATTCTTGATCCTCTTATCCTCCCATAACTAAAAGCTGACAAACAAAAATGACTAAATCTCATTTTCAACTAAAATTGAAGTGACTCTTGCTTACTCTTGTAATGCCTGGCAGACATGAGTTCAGCTTTGGAAAGGGTGTTCGCTCTTAAGGAAGAGCGGGCACTTGACTTGAAGAAGCTTCAGATACTGTATACCTAACTGTAATGTAAATGTTGCTGGTTTATCCACACGCACAGCAGCTGGTGTCTGTGAACCCAAGCAGAAAGCATACTTTGTCTCTCCAGCCTCACGTACTGAAATATTCAAGACTTCCTTAACAAGCTTATGAGACAGTTGCTGCCATCTGTGGCCCTGTGTTCAGTCTTCATATCATGAATGAGCATAAGGCCAACATCAGAGGAGATGCGCGTGAAAAGTGTCAAAATAGATTCTCCACAGTACTTTGTGTTTCAAATCTCAATACTGCCTGAAAAGCATAAACAACATTTTGCTTAAACACACAAAAACCCATACAAAATTTTGCACCTGTAGAATCAACATTTCCATATCCATGAGAGAGGGAAGGAAAAGAGGAAACATTTGCACAAGACTGCACATTTGAGGCAATCTTTTCTGTTAGGTGTCTTACGATATCATTGTGGAGCAAGCAGGCTAATGTGGGCTTCAAATAATTCTGACTAAATGAGAGATTTCCTGACACGAAAAAAGCGGCATAGGAAGAGTGCAATCAGTCCAGGTTTGTTCTAAGCAGCATCACTTCCTTCCTTAGCATCAGGAGAGTGTCAGAGCGAGACTTTCAAATGGGGTTTTTCACCCAACATTTTCCCAGGACAGTGATGCAGAGCGAGTCTGACGGTGTCATTCAAAGCAGCTGCCTTCCTCAGCCATAAACTCAACGCCTTGCCTTGCCTAAGCCATTTAAAACCGCCTCCATATCAGTCAACAAAGAACTTATCTCTTAAATAAAATCATTCATCAATAAAATATTCGTGTGCCAAAGAGTGAAAATGCAGTATTAGAAGATCACAGTTTCGCTTGAGAGGCTACTCTTCATGTCTGACTGTTGCCACTCTTTCGAATTTAGTGAATTCGCTGGTTTTGTTGTGGCTGCTATGCTAGTTAAATTTCACCTTAAAACAGCAATTTGACATGTCGATGGGTGTAGTGGAGAAGCAAAATTGTAGATTTTTCTCTTTTTTTTTTAAATCGGCAGCGTTTAGTCAAGAGGAAAAGTTGTTTTGTCTGCATCAGAAGCCCGTCAACGCTAAATACCAACGAGCTCTGCAAGTTTTCCTCAATGAATGGTGTCATTAGGCCGTGACAGATCTCAAAGAATCTAAAAAAGAAAGCATTATCACTTATCTTCAAAGGAGCACTTTGAATGTGACTTCTGCACAAAGGACCTTCAAATTTTGTGTTGCTTCTTTATACAAAAACAGAATCGGTGTAGAAATAGATTGTATTTTATGGCAGCATGTACGGAAATGTAAACAAAGCAAAGTGGGTATTTCTACAGCATTATAAAGGCATGTTTTATTAACAGATAGTTGTTTTGTTATGTGGATAAGGATAAAAACCAGACAGTAAAAAGAGGAAATCAATAAGAAGAATCATTGTTTGTAAATGGCCACTGATAAGATTAGACTTACAGCAATCAATATTTATATAACAATAACTCTCACACTTAATGAAAGAATCTGCAGTAAACGCACAGAGGAACTGCAGACCTTGGTGTGAAAACACTGAGATGGTCACTTGAAGACACATATCATCGAAATGTGTGCGCGTGCGAATATGTGCTCCGTCCTTTGCGGAAGGGAGGGGTCGTCCTTCAGTGAACTCTGTGTTGTTGTGGCCTGTGTTTACATAGCCTTCTGAATGTGTTCAAGTGAGAACAATACCGGGGAGGGGTCCCAAATGAGGACACAAGTCACAGTGTTGACAGCTCTTCAAGAAAAGTGATGGAGTGCCTCCAAAGTTTGGTCTACATGCGATGTGAGATGAAGTTATACTGTATGTGAAGAGTGCAGTCCAGGTTGCTGGGTGGTTGGTAAAGAGACCAGGCTGCATGTTTCTGAAAGCAGATTAAAGATCAGGACAGGAAGGGCCAGGTTTAGGCAAACAGGAAAACTCATGCCAGGAAGTGGACTACGTCACCAGCCAACCCACTGCAGTCTGCGCCGAAAGTATAATCCAGACCCAGAGAAAGTATGGAGTCTTTGTTTAAGTCACAGATGAAACTCGTGCTTTTCACAGGTATGTGGGCATATGTTTATTACACCATGGCAGGTGTTTTATGGAGAGATGGCCATAAATACTTCTCCATGGCCTCCATGTTAACTGCTTTGTATTTGGAAAAAGGACGTGCACTTGAGCTTGACATTTTTAACGGTAGCTAAGGCGCTTTTTTTTTTGACTTTCCAGAAGTTGATTTGTGTTTACTTAGTTTTTATTGTTGTTGTTTTGCATGTGCTGTAGTGTCACTAACACCGTTCTTCTCAGATGTTAAAATGTAAAATGTATTTATGTTTCAGTGGACACATGCATCTTTAAAAGAAAGAAAAGTCTCATTCTGTACCACATAAGGCAATGCAAGGCAAGGCAAGTTTATTTGTATAGGACATTTCAGCTACAAGGCAATTCAAGGTGCTTTACATAATAAAGATATGAAGAGTGAGGAGGAAAAGAAAAAGAAAGTTATAGTGCAGTGGCAAACTAAAGAAAAGTTGGACTTAAACCAGAGTTACAATTGAGTACGGTACTAAAATCAACATTGTTAAAAGTTTAATTCAGAATAGTTTAAATAATTCCGTCAAAGGCAGCTGTAAATAAATGTGTTTCTGTATAACCAGAAGTGACAGAGCCTTCCAGTCTATTGCACCCAGGCTTTGGGGTATTCTTCCCCAGGACCTGAGAGACTCAACTACTGTGCACATTTTTCTTAAAATCTTCTTAAAACATACCCGTACAGGCAAGCTTTTAGTAAGGGGTCGTACTGATTTACAACTATTTTTTTCTGTTTGGTTTGTGATTTTATGGATTCTCCTTATGGATTTTCCTTGTGTACGCGTTTTATGGTTTTAACTTGTTACGTTTGAGTTGTTATGTGAAGTACTTTGTGAGCGTTCTCTGTGAAAAGTGCTAAGTAAATACATTTTACTTACATACATATTAATTTACTTTTTAACCTTGATTTAGAAAAACTGAGGGTTTCAGAGTTTTTCTGGAAGTTTGTTCCAGATCTGTGGAGCATAAAAGCTGAATGCTGCTTCTCCATGTTTTGTTCTGATTCCTCCCACAGAGGAGACCTGAACCAGGAGACCTGAGAAGTCTGGGTGGTTGTTATGACAGCAACAAGTCTTTGATGTATTTTGGTCCTTAACCATTCAGTTATTTATAAACTAATAGAAGTATTTTAAAGTCTATTGACTTTTCTGATTTACTTTTTAGGCAGACCTATGAAGACACTGTTGCAGTAATTAATTCGACTCAAGATAAATGCATGGATGAGTTTTTCAAGGTCCTGCTGAGACATTAATCCTTTGATCCTGGAAATGTTCTTCAGGTGATAGAAGGCTGACAAAAGTTCAGCTCCGAGTCCATGACTATACCCAGATTTCGGGCCTTATCAGTGGTTTGTAGCTGTAATAGCTGAAGCTGTGTGCTGACTCTTAACTACTTCAGTTTCGTTTGTGTTCAACTGAAGAAAATGATGGCACATCCATTAATTTATTAGTTCCATGTGTCTACTCAACCTTTGTATTAGCTCATTGTCTCCTGGTGACATGTAATGTAAATATGTGTGTTATTTGCGTTGTTATGTTAACTTATCTTGTTGTTTATTATTATCTGAGCTAGCGGAAGCATGTAGATGTTAAATAGGAGGGGTCCTAGGATAGAACCTTGCGGAACCCCACATGTCATCTTTTTTGATTATGATGTTAAATTATCTATTGACACAAAGTAGTCCCTGTCCTTTAAGTAAGACTCGAACCAGTCAAGTATTGTGCCAGAAAGTCCAATCTAATTCTCCAATTGCTCTAGCAATATACTATGTTCAACAGTGTCAAATGCTGCGCTGAGATCCAATAATACCAGCACTGTGGTTCTTTCACAGTCTGTATTTATGTGGATGTCATTGAACACCTTAACAAGCGCAGTCTCAGTGCTGTGGTGAGCATGAAAATCAGATTGGAACATGTCAAAGCAGTTGGACAGAGTTAAGAAGGAATTTAACTGTTGAAACACAGCTTTTTCAATAACCTTACTGGTGAAAGGAAGATTTGAGATGGATCTATAATTTTGCATTCGCAGATTGTTCTTTTCAACAGTGGTTTGATGACTGCTTTCTTCAAGGTCTTGGGGGGGAAAAAACATACGGGTTTGGAATCTTCATGCACCTTAAACATAGATATTTGTTTCTTTCTGTTTGTGCAGCATGGCTCTCAAGTTTGATGGACACATCCACCCTCTCTGACATTTGTGAAACTTGTCACAGCAATGCAACATGTAAAGTTATGGAAGGATCAAACCTCGGCTGCTACTGTAATCAGGGATTTACAGGAGATGGAATAACTTTTTGCAAAGGTAAACACAGAACACACAAATCAAACCCTTAAGTAAAAAGGTATTTGAAATGTTAAGGTAACCAGGTGCGCTTGTGCACTGAAGGTTTAGAAGCGCTGTATATTTTTGGAAGCCTTTGTTGCTTATGACACCATCATATTATTACACACAGGGACAAAAAATACACACACAAGAATTGATTTAACATGCTTTGATACAAAATGAATCATATTTAAGATGTTAGAATATGACCTATCCAGGTTTTACCCCTGTCTTTCCCCCAGCAAGAGCTAGGATAAACTAACAGATTCCCTGTGATCCTGACTGGGAAGAACAGCATATGGATGATGATGGCTGGATGTTAGGAATGTTACTCAATCTGTGAAAACTTAAATGTAGATATTAATTTCATTAGTTTTTGTCTAAATACAGGCTGTGATTATTTTTGGAAACCTCGACTGTCTGTACAGTCTTATTTGAAAACAGTTCAATAAAGTTTGAGGATTTTTAACCCCTAAAATCCTAAAGTGTTGTGAAATGTTATTTATAGCAGCACTATAGTGGTGGTATAAATGACAGCTTAAGAACTAGAGACCCCAAACCAATTCCCCAGGGTTTAAGAGGCTTAAATGAAAGAAAAACTTCTTTCTACAAATACAGTTTTCTTGTAATTAGGGTTCTAAATATGATCATTGTAAAGAATATGTGGGGGGAAAGAATCCCAAGTTACTGCTTCGCTCTGTAAGATTTTGACATCTAGTGTTGATTTTCAACCAGTATTGTTGGGTTTGTTATGTTTCTGGGCTGTTTAGAATTCCTGGAACACTTGTTTCCTGACCAAGTTTGACCACAATCATGGTACAGCAGAGATATGTCATGGGCCAAAAGCAAAATAGACAATCAAGGCAGTGAGTGAATTTATAACAGCAACATGGAGTTATTGTAAAAAGACTGAGCTCAAGATACAGTACTTCATGCATTACCTCATTAAAGCAACACAAATGTCTTTTTTTGAGGTTAAAATATCAGTTTCAATTTCATTTGAAGGAAAATGTGCTTACTTTTAGGAAGCATAATTAAGCTCCCTCAGTCTCGCCAGCTAACCAACTAACATAACCGTCGGCTATTATTCTGGTTGTCCTATTCATCTGTGTAACATATCAAGAATAAGGAAACTAGGTCATGTGCAATGGTGGACATCATAGCAAGAGACTCAAAAAAAGAAATAAGGGAAGAGAAATCGAGAGAGTGCCCGAACAATCGAATAAAGGAGACTAAAGTTAGTATAGTGTTGAAAAGTGGTTAAAGCTCCACACCTATACGGGTACCTCTTGAGCTACAGAGCTAAATTTGTGGCTAAATTTGAATGCAGCTGGATTTACCACCACACTTGCTACGTCACTTCCGTCTGTTACAAGGTCCGGCAGAGAGAGTTTGAGTTTGAGTGAGAGTTGGATACGGACAGCGGAGGAAGAAACATAATGGAGAAAGAGAAATTAAATTCAGGGAAGTAACTTAAAACGACAACATTTGAGAAAAGCTTGATGTGAAACAGCTTGGACCTTCTCAGAGACTGTGGCTCTACTTAAGATAACCTCAACAACTCCTATGACTACAGCTATCTGAGAGGTGCTTTTGAAGAGAATCAAGACCTTCCTCAGGAACACAATGACTCAGCATCGTCTTAATGCATTGGCAAGGATTTCTATGGGGAAGAAACTTGTCAAAAACATTCTTGAGTTTAACCATAGAGTCATTGAGAAATGTGCTTTTCTCAAGGACACATTTTATGTACAAAAAATAAAACGCTGCATGTCATTATAATGTGATACTTTAGTACATTATTATATATTATATATTATATACTTTAGTATATTATTATTATACATTATCATTATTTTTTGGTATATGTCCATTTTGGAGTTTTTTACCCCCCTGGTAGCCTGCTAGCAAAATGTAAAGACAGACTTGAGGTGCTTCAGTACAAAAGCTAGATAATACTGTAGCAAAACCAGGGGAATTTAGGCTGGGAGTTGCACCTCAAACATAAAGAACCTATAGACAAATTACAAGAATAAGCTTAGCATTAAAAAAAGTCTGTAAGTTCATGGCAAAGGGGTGCACTGTTTCCTAAATCACAACTGTGTCTGGATCCCATTTGACTGGAGGCAGTGGTTGCAGGTGGCGAGGTCCAGGACATCTTCCAATTGGCTCAGTCAGGAGGAGGTAACAAGACAACATACGGCGCAAATCCTCAACAAGCACTGACACACCGGATTTAACACCAGTAGAGCAAATGTCAAAATAGCCAAACTTTGAACGGCACTGAAATTCAATACTTTGCATGAGCGAGAGAGGTGTGAGTAAACATTGTTACAGAACGCTAGAGCCGTTGTTAGCGTAAGCTAAGCCAGCTAAGCTAGAATAGCTAACTTGTTTAATTCTAACAATGAGCTATCCTCATAGCTAACTAAGACTAAAAAAGGTGAGCGTGTGCTTCCCAGGTCTGGTCATTTTGGCCATTAGCAACATAAAACTGTACAGAATCAGAAGGAAGAGGTTTCAATGGCACTCTTCAGGAAACCTGTGAATGAAGGGAGTTGGTCCAGTACTTCTTGTACAGTCTATGGTTTGCACAACAGAAGAAAAAAACTGAATGATGCCTGAAGCTCTTCATCAATGTCATTCTCAAAACCAGAATGTTTTGCAAGTGTTGTCAGAAGTAATGCAACATTACAAAGTGGTAAAACCTTTACTATCCCACCTTTCTTTTCGAATGTGTTGAATTACGGGAATAGATGTATATTAACAAATGATATCCAGCTGAAGTGACTAATGTTAAATATCTTTGGATTGAACTGTCTTGTTAAGAGTCAAAATGTTTTTAATTATTATCATGATCCTCATTTTCCATATTCTTCCAACGTTGGTTTTTACTTGGACTTTTATATAAATAAACCGTTAGTCCAGGTGGCTTTTTAAAGGAAGGACGTTTCAGAGAATCACATGTGTTCAAGAATGACAGCTTGAGTGTCCTGTGTGTTTCGAAGGCATTTCCTGCTTGATTATAGTCACCTTCCTCATCAGAACAGAGGATTTCCCTTACCGCACAACTTTTGTGCAAAAATTAAAGAGAAGAGGAAGAACAGACCGTCCATCTTACCTAGACCTGAGTAAACATCAATGGAAAGTCTTCTTACTGTAGGGCATTTCCAATAAACTGTGGAACCAGAAAAGGAAGTTGTGTTAAAAAATAAAGACTGAACAGCACTTTTCATTATGAGTAGATGACAGTAGCATCCACAGAGACTGCTCCGTATCCACTGGTTTTATAGAGCTCTGGGGCCTCATCTATAAAGCTTGCTTGCGCAGAAAAAGCGCCTGAAAGAAGCCACCTTCTACGCAAATCCCCGGATCTAAAAAGAAAAAACTAACCGAAAAATCTGCGTATCCCTACGGCAACTCGGACCCTCCCGTAAGAATTTACTTAAGACACGGGGAACTGGCGACGCAGGCTGTGAGGGGGTGAAATGAAGCCAGATTCATGTAATACTCTTAATAATGTCATCACATATCACAACATATATCAGACTTATAATAATAAAATAATAAAATAAAATAAAATAGCGCTGATCGTGTTCCTCTGTGTGAAGCTCAGTCAGTCAGGACTCTGGTGCTGCTGGAGCTGCAGCCTCTTCTTCACCCACCCAGGACAGAACAAATGAGGGGCTGTGTTTAGGGAGCCCCACGGAGCCCCTAAAGGGACTCAGATTTTTTTTCATATGAGTTTTACGCACGCGTGAAACCTTTAGGTGCGGGTGTAAACCTAAATTAGGGTCCCGAGTTAAAACGACGCAGAGCCTACGGCGTAGGGTACGCGGCGACGTGCACCTACGCTGTAGGCTCCTCGTTGGTGACGCAGAACCATAAACCCGCCCTGAGCAGCTCTGAGGGGAGAGGGGAGGCGGGAGAGGAGTAGGGGGAGCGGGGGGTGAAGCGGGGCTGCGGGGCCGTTTTCGTATCGCTTTCATACAGTGTCTTGATAATTTGCAATTTAAGGCTGAGCCTACCGTTAGTTTTTAAACTGTAAAAAGTAAGGGGAAAAAAACATGATTTTGAAAAGACGGGGGGGACATGTCCCTCCTGTTGCGCCAGGGAACTCACAGTGTTTAGTGCAGCAACGGCGTGCTGCCACTCACTCGCTTTATTTTATAGCCTACTATTTATATACTTATTCTAACTTTTACTGTGACCACCAAATAATGTGGTTTTCCTGTCCTCCACATCATCTACAACATCTAGGTCTCCGTGAAAGTCAGTGTCTGTTTGGCGTCATTCTGACGCAAAACAGGCTGCAGGAAGCCACTGCGCATGCTCAGTAGTCTCATCCATATGCATTTATGGGCGTGTAGAGGGCGGAATTAGAGGCGGATTCAGCTGCGCAGGTCTGTGATTCATAAAGGAACGTTGTGTGCAAATCTGCGTGCACATGGTTTTATTGATCCGGATTTTTTTTTGCGCCCGGCATTTTCGGCTTTTGAGCGTACGTGCACTTTTAGTATGACTCCTACGCAGTCCATTTTAAATGAGGCCCCTGGACATCAAAATCGGAACTACCTGAAATAATTAGAGAAGATTTTAAAAACCAAAGACTAAAAGAAAAAAAAACTATTTAACAATTACAAGTGTAGCCATTTAAACATTCATGTAATCTGCAGCCAGAAAACTATCACACAATTAAGATTAAACTAACCTTGTGGAGCGTAAGACAAGACCACAGCTTTATCGAATTAAACCACACAGCATCATCCAAGATCAGGATCAAATTTAAGAATTCATGAAATAGTAAGCATGGATACCAATCGAAGATTTGTTGTGTTAGAAAAAATAAAAGGTTTTCCAAAGAGGCAATGATGGCAGGGTTTTGTGAGATCTATATCTTATTTGGCAGAGTTATTTTTCTGCTCAGGCAGAGATAACTCACTGCATGACTTTAAGTGGGGATTAAGATCACTTTTTGCTGTCAAAAAGCAAGCGCACTGTGAAAAGTCTGGTCATTTTGAATTCGTCTTCAGTAGCCAAAGAGAAGTGAATTTATTGTTGAAGACTCGAAGCTGAGCTCTAAATATCTCTGTGTTTTTTACTCTCAGCTCACCTGCTTTTCCCCCTTGTCTCTCACAGATGACAACGAGTGCCAGAATGGGACTATTTGTGGAGAAAGGGGCAATTGTACAAACACAAAGGGCAGCTACTACTGTACGTGCATCTCTGGATACAAATCGACAGGAGAGTTTAAGTTCCTGCCCAATGACGGCACTGAATGTGCAGGTAATCTTTAAAATTGCAAAGGGCTTGTGTATCACAGTACTACCTACCACTATTCACAGAGAGCTCCAGCACAACTACCATGCACGAGTACAGTATGTGTTAAGCAGTTACCGCACAGCTGTGAGGGCGTCAGGTCTGTGAATGTGTGAAGAGTTTTCTCTCTTGCTGCTCAGAGGAGGATAAATATGTTGGAGGTGATTTTTCTCCTCAGCCTTTTACTTCCTTCCCATCTGCTGCTCTGAGGAACCAGCCGAGATGTTTTGTTTATTTCACACCACCAGAACAGCACCTTTTATCCAGAAGCTGCAGGTTGAAGTATTCCTGCAGAAAACCGACTGGATGTCAGGGAGGCATGTGGCAGCAGAATGTAGAATATTTAATATGTAACACGGATGCAATGATTGTTCATTTTCATTCCTGTACAGAGAAAAGCTGTCAGCATTTTCAGGTAAAAAGAAATCTCACAAAGAGAAGTATATGTTAGTCTTTTCTAGCTGAATTATATTCAAGAGAGCTCCACCTAAACCAGTCTCAATGCTTTATTTGAAGCTGACTGCTTCATTTGCATCTTCCAGATATTGACGAATGCCAGTCAGGAGAGCTCTGTGGACCAAACTCACGCTGCCACAATACCAACGGGTCTTTCTATTGCAGCTGTCAGCGCGACTACGTTCCAACTTCAGGCACCAAGGAATTTTATCCAGAGAAAGATGTAAGATGTAAAGGTCTGTATGGGAACTGAAGAGCATGCACACACACACGCACACACACACACACACACACACACACGCACACACACACGCACACGCACACACACACACACACACACACACACACGCACACACACACACACACACACACACACACACACACACACACACACACACACACAGTTCATACAACCACACCGATACTCGCTGATACTCACATTAAATAACTAGAATCTGCTTTCTTCATCTGCTTTTTTCTTATGTACATACACATAATGTGCTGATGACAAATAAATCTTGTGTTTTGCATGCACCTCGTAAAGGAATTTTTTTCTTTATTTCTTTTTTTACCTTTTACCATCATGATTATATATATTTTTTTCCATAGAAAATCCCCAAAAATACTGCCATGACAACTTCAGATGCATGAAGCAGGCTGTCAACAGAACACTTGAATATGTAAGTACCTATCCACCAAATGTTTGTAAGGTCAAAATACATATGATGACACTGCCCCCTATTGGAGAGAAAGAATACTGACATGGTCTGAAACAGACTCGCTTCATTGTAGAGGGAAGGGAAGGCAGCACGAAGCTCTCTGATCTAAATACCACCTGCAGCACCGGCAGGTTTAGATGTGACTTCAAGTTTAGGAGTGACATTTTGCCCGGTATGTGTGATTTAGCCAGTGAAAGCGTTTAAAGCAGGTGAAATGTAAATACATTTACATTTAGAAAAAGGGGCAAATGAAATTATCATTCCCTAAAAAAAACGTTTCAATTCCTCGATGTGTCTGAACATCATCTGAACAGTTTTGTAAACAAATTTGTCAAATTTAGATTGACTAAAAGACAATCATCCAAGAGCATCAATTACTGTTTTTTTTATTTTCAAAAGCTGATTGTATTCAGACAAACACACATTATTTTCTCTGATATCAGAGCGATCATGCTACAGATGCAGAAATATTGTACACTGTGAGGAATTAATCCAAAGTCATTTCAGGATGTGCAGGTGAAAACTCTGACTAAGTCGACTTTGTACTGTCTCAGTCCAGAATGTGTTGTGTCGGTCCGCAAACTGTAAAAATGATAGTAAAAATGCTCCTTTCTCAGGGGTTTTCAACATTATTTTAGGCATTTTACTTGGCAATTTTAGCATGCCTGGTGAAATCACGACAAACATGAAATTACACTCCTACAAGTTATTCCAAAATGCTTAAAAATAAGTAGCAGCGAGGAGTACACTTACACTGCAACCCATCACATCAAACTGAGTTTATGCTCCATCCCAAGTATTTTCCCCTTTTAACTTATCTATTCATCACAATTTATGAGGGTTCAGCATAGAAATACATGATTAGAAGTACATTTCAAAAAGTACCTAGTCATTAAACACTGTGCTACTGATTGCTGCCCTAATCGAAGTGACGGTAAAACATTTCCAGTTTAAATTTTCTGCACCTTTAGCGCTACCACTCAGTCAACATTTGGATGTGAAGCCCAGCTGAGATGTTTTAAAAGGTATGACAATTGGGGCGTTATATAGGGATTGTCTGCTGTTTACACATTGTCCTCAATGGGAACTGCCCTCTCAGGTTCACAGACGTGGTTGGCCCAAGTAGGACCTAGATAAGATGCTTGTTTCAGACCCATGTTTTTTATTGTTTTATTGTTTATTCGGATCCCCATTAGCTCTTGCCTTGGCAAGAGCTAGTCTTCCTGGGGTCCAGCAAGGACAAAGATTCCAAAACATATTACTCTACAATCGTCCTTTAACCAAAAAACAATAATTAGAAATTAAGAAGCTAAAATAAAAATAAAATAATATAAAATAAACAGCAGTAGAACTCAATACAATTACTTTGTAAAACTAAACCAAAATCACAACATCACATCACAACACTTTGCCTCTGAACAGTTTTGTTCAGCATGTTTTAGTACAGTAGTCCAGTTGCATTAGACTCAAAACCTTGCAAAATAGTACACTACATCAGATGTTCCTTTAGCTTTCTTTTAAAGGTGATTTTTGTTTGTATACTAGTTATGCTGTTAGGCAATGCGTTCCATCCCATTATCGCTCTATAACTAATAGAATTTTTTAAAATATTTGTCCCTTCATCATGATCGCTGCAGTCCACACGATCAACATGGACCATCTCATTTGGGGCCACATTTGTTTTAAGCCCATTTATTTCTCTGATGGGTCCTACATACAAATATTGGCTGGGCACACTTTAAACAGGTGGGTAACTCCAACTGTAACACATGACATCCAAGGACAAGACAAGTCTGGTGGAAATATTGCTCATCTTCCTTTATATTTGCTGTTCTTTTTCTTTTTACTCCCCACCTCTGTTATGTTAGGCGCTACAATTGAATGGTTAGGTGTGAACAACAATCCACGCAGTGAGACTCAGGAAAAGATCATACTTTGTCTTGATTGACAGCCCTTCTTCTGCCTGGAACGTTACACATTCCCAAGTACGCCCTGCATTGATTTGTGATGCCAGGAGGTAACAGCAGTGTGTGACCCCGGCCTGAGAGTGAGATCAGCCTCCTCCAACCTGCTCGTGCTCCTCCCGCTTGAACATTTCTCCCCTATTGATGAAAAGGTTTTCTTCTCTTCTAGTTTCATACCAACATCGTCAAAACAATGAAAAACCTTCACATTCGGTTCATAAAGAAAAGATGTTTCTCTGTCTTTGAAGAAGCCTAACTCGTACGAATTGTCTAAGAGAAAATAAGCACCACAGCAGTTACTGAATGAGTCAATGTGTTTTTTTTTGGAGCAATGAGGCTTTTAAAGACAAAGCTTTTCAAATGAGAAAAAAAAAGCAAAATCTTGTGTTTGTTCTGATTCAGAATCCCTGTTTGTAGAAAAGTCTCATGAATCTATTAGTTGTTTTGTTTTGCCTGTTCTTCTCTCTTTTTAAGGCCGAACGCAAGCTCCATCTCACGGTCCACAAAAATGAACAATTGACAATTCATGAAAGCAATAGTAGTCATTCTTTAAAAATAAATATGTTTTCCGTCCTTCTAGATGAGGAACCTCACGGAGCCTCAAAGTCTGCTGAGAGAAATAGCCAAGCAGACGTCTGGTGAACTTACATCAGTGGAAGTGATTGCATATGTTGAGGCCTTGAGTATATCAGTGTCAGCGCTGGCTGGCGGAGAGAAGGATTACGCTGTCAGACCATCTGCCATCAACTCAACTCTTTCGGTAGGCTTTGTTTACCATTGTTGTTTCTCAATCAACACTTGGAGCTCTGCCTGAAGTGCAGTCATCTTTTGAACTGGTTAAAGAAAAGAACTACTGCTACAAAAGTGCCCTCTGCACAGTTCTGCACTGAAGATGCCCGAACAATGTGGTTTTGTGCCAGGACAGAATGTCTATGATTTACTGTGCATTTAAAATCCAACTTTTCCCTTGCACAGTGGAGCTTCGTTACATCCATCATTTTCAGAGCACATCTAATTAGGAGCATATTTCAGTTCAGCCATACATTACATGCAGTGATATTCCTCACATGCCACACTGATTTGACATTATTTTCAAACAGAAATTAGTGAATGCGGTAAACAACCTTGTGGAGAAGAATGAACTGGTGGCTTGGAGCAGAATTAAAGAAGAGCGCCGTGACCATACCATCACCAAGCTGCTACATGTTGTTGAAGAAAGCGCTTTGTCCTTGGGCAGCAACTACCAAACCCCAACTGAGCTCGGAATCAAAGCAAGTGACATGGGTGAGATGATGGTTACCACAGAAAAGCTTCTCAAACTTTCCAGGTATATTATTTTGTCCTGAACCTCGTCCTCAGGAGGAACAATGCAGACTCTGTTCTAGCCACGGGTGGCTGGACCGACTGTAAACCCTAATTAGGGTCCAGAAGGTAGCATTAGAGTTTGCCCAACTGGTCCACACGTGCTTTGTGGACATGGAGAAGGCATTTGACCATGTCCCTCAGGGTATCCTGTGGGGGATGATCCAGGAGTATCAGGTATTGGGTCTGTTGCTCAGGGATATCCAATCCCTATACAGACGGAGCGCTTGTTCTGCATCGCCAGCTGTAAGTCTGATTCGTTCCAGGTGGAAGTCGGACTAACCTTTCTCACCGATTCTGTTCAGGACTTTAATGGACAGAATTTTATAGGGACAGCCAAGAGCCAGAAGGGTCCTAGTTTGGTGGTGCCAGGATTTCATCTCTGCTTTTTTGCAGATGATGTGATCCGGTTGGCATCATCCAGTAGAAATCACAGCTGAGCGGGAAGCGGCAGGAATGAGAATCAGCACGTCCAAATCTGAGATCATGGCTCTCAGTCAGAAATGGGTGGAATGCACTCTATGGGTCAGGAGTTGCGTATCTCCTCAAGTTCAGGAGCTAAAGGGTCTTGAAGTATTGTACATGAAAGAAGGAAAAGTGGAGCAGATTCGGCACGGCATCTCCTGTGGTGTAGACTCTGTTCCGGTCTGTGCTGGTGAAAAGAAAGTGGAGCCAAAAGATGAGACTCTCTATTTCCCAGCTCATCTTTGTTCCTACCCTAACCTATGATCAAAAAGTGTGGGTAGTGACTGAAAGAATGAAATTCCAAATACAAGTGGCTGAAAATAGTTTCCTCTGCGGGATTGCTGAACTCTCCCTCAGAGACAGAATGAGAACTTCAGCCATCTGGGAGGGACCTAGAATAGAGTTAACTGCTACTTAACAGAGATTAAGAAACAATTGAGGTAGATCTGGTTAGGATACCTCCCTGAAGCCTCTCTGGGGAGGTGTTTTAGGCATGTCCAACCAGGAAAAGCCCTCAGGGTAGATCCAGAACATGCTGGAGAGATGACATGTCTTTGTTGGCCTGGGAATGTCTTGGTATCCCCCCTGGAAGAGCTGGAGAAGGTAGCTAGGGAGAGACCCAAACCTGGATAGGTGAAAGTTAATAAATGGATGGATGAATGAATGGATGGATGGACATTTTTTTTTATGTAATCCTATCCCTGACTTATTTTATTTATGTATTTGTTTTCATATCTTTGCCCACAGAATTGAAGCTCTTCACCTTTGATGCTCATCGCACAAAAACTAAACTGTCTGTTTCCATGGGAGGAGATCATATCAGTCTGACACCAAAACTGAGACCAGACATGGATAGAAATGGTAATGAAGCTTAGTTTTAATGTCTAAGGTGGAGTAAAAATCAAATGCAGTTGGTGGATATGGGTGAAATGTGGTGCAGTTCTCTCACGGTACAGTCACGTTGTCTTTCTGCCAAGACTTTTATCAAATTAATCTCATCATATACTGTTGCTTGAAAGACCAAAGTAAATGTCTTGCTCTGTATTACCTAAAAAACAGCCATGTTAGTAATATAACACCATGTTTGTTTATTGACTTTGGTGATTCATTTTACTGACTTAACTGAAAGTTTGATCAGTGATACAAGAAGCTTTGCTCACGCTGGTCTTTGCAACACTTACTGTGTCCATCAGGAAGCGTGTCAGTGGTGTTTGTGCGGTATGACAGCATCAGTGACATCCTGAAGCCGAGCAGCGACCCAGGTGTCACCGACTACTCGCGCTTCGCAGGAACAGGGGAAATCAATGTCAACTCCCAAGTCATAGCAGCAGCCGTCAAACCTGCTGACGTTTACCAACTTGACCATGTCACCTTCACTCTGACACACAATGAGGTAACGACTTTACAGAGTGCTGAGGATGGCTATATTGTTTTTCACTTCTGCGCTGTTATTCTGAAAGTGTATTCCTTCAAAATATGGACTCCTTCAGTCTCTATCCGAGCCACAGACCAGCTGCCTGAGTAGCTTTTCTTCTGCTTAAACATGCTGTCCTGCTGTTTTATGCCACTCTGGAGACATTTCTTGACTGCAGGCTCATTTAAGATCTTGCAGTTCACCTTTATTCTAATTTAAAACCAGATCGCAATTACGTACTCTAGTTTTCCTTCCTTTTCTTCCTAAAATATGCTTTTATGTTGTTTGACATGCAAACTCATAGCCTCCCTGCTAATTTATGTTTTTATTTATTTTTTGTGATGTGCATGAACAGGAACAATGGTGCACAAAAAATTGGAAAAAAAACATAAAATGAGACACCAACCAAAAACAATATGATACACAATGACCAGAAATGTATATGAAACTTCTGCAAATAGATGCAAAACCGGGATGGAAAGAAAACGCATAAATGAACATTCTAAATGACTAACGGCTAGAAACACACATAATCTGATAACAAAGGGACTGAAAATGAGTAAAGACAAATATTCAGAATCTGTTGCAGTCCAGGGGTGTAACTCCTCAGGTGTAAAGGAGGGTAAAAGCTCCCTGTTTGTGCTCAGGACCGCATTATCTCATGACGCAGGAGACACTAAGCATCATCTCTTCATTTAAACTCACTACCTTTCCATAACATTCGTCATTTGTCAGAATCAGCTGTCAGGGTCTTATTTCGGCCCTCTTTTCCATATTTTATAGTTCAGATCTGTGTCAGACTGGAGTGATCAATGTGTTGCTGTTTTGTCGTGAGGAAAAAGCTTTCCTGTTCCCAGACCGAGTCCCGAATTGAGTTGACAACTGACAGTTTCCATTAAAATCAAATTCAAATGCACCCACAAGGGAGCAAGTCCTTTGTGTAGAGTTTTGATGAAATTTATAACATTTGCATTTTTTCAACCACCTTTCGTGTGGAATATGAAGAGATGATGGAGAGAAATAAGTAATGAGTTAAACAACCCCACAAGTTCATGCACTTTCTGCTTAAGAAGTACTAGAAAGAGAATATTGTATTTTTGCAGGACCCTTAAGGTTTAAGCCCAAAAAAAGAACATTGGTAATTAATATTGAACAGTGAAAATTATTTGTTAATTACCCTTTAAGAGTAACAATTCACATTCCCCACATTGTCTCTCGCAGCTTCTTTCCTGCATGAATAAAACTCACCTTTCGCACACATTTTAAAAGCCTTTAGACTTCAAAGTGATAACTGGTAAATATTTCAAAATGTTCCATCAGTAAATATTTAGAATATAAAGGTGCAGGCTGGAACTAATCCCTTTGATTAAGATATCTCATGCTGTACGATGCGCGCAGACTTCAGAAGGATGATAACTCATTTTCCTGCTGTTTTGATGACACCCACACAATCAGTTATTACCTCCTATTAAAGTAATATCTCGAAGCCCTGCAGTTCTGAAACTAATAAAAAACTGCCCCATCCAGAGTTATAACAGCCGCTTTGCTTCTCTCCTTCCCCCGAAGCCCATCGACACTAAAGCTGATGTGACGAAGTGTGCCTTCTGGGAGTACGAGGCGGACAGCCTGCAGGGCCGCTGGGCCATTCACGGCTGCAAGACAGTGCACGTCAACAGCAACGCAACCACCTGCTCCTGCAATCACCTCACACACTTTGCCATCCTCATGTCATCTGGACGAGCCAACGTAAGTGATCTGGCATCCAGAGACAGCCGTGTTCAGACGTTACCCATGAGCCCCTTTGATTTTTACCATGTTTATTTTAAAATGCTCACTACAACAGGTCTAGACTACAGTTGTTGGCCTTTTGATGTATTTGGTAAGCTCTGTTTTTAGGTAGTAAGCCAAATACAGACACATTCACATCACGTACTTCACTTTCTCCACCTGGATCATAATCTATGAAAGATTTAAGAAAAAAACAACATGTTACTGAATTGTTTTTAAACAGTTTTGTTTATTTGTGAACTATTTATCCCCCCCAAACATAACCTATGTTTCTGGATCGTGTACAATCAAAAAAATGCTTCCTCTTTTGACCTATTTTATATTCTGAGATTTTTAAGGGCCAGTCTAGTTTCTGGATTCTATTAGTTCCTCTATCAACAGCACTTGATGTTTTCACTGCAAGTTAGTGAGGGTTAAGCCCTCAGACGCAACCAGTAACGATTATTAAAGATGCAGTGGTTGAAAAATCAACATTTGTGTCAGAGAAGGTGTCTGGAATTCAATAAAACTGTTTTGATAGCGAGTTGTATTGTGAAATAAACACAACAACTGAGAGGAAACTGATGTTTTAAAGCTCGACTTCAGCAAAGTCAGGGTTCATTTAATCACAGATACATGATTCAACAGGGCACGTGCCTTTGTCATTTAGGACCAGTACAAAGTCAGTATGTCTGAAAGCGACACACGGGGCAACATCAGCTTACTTCCATGTTGTATTAACTGCTATCAAGCAGAAAATACAAGGAATTACTACTTCAGCATACCACGAAACTGTGAATGAAACACCTCCCTTTCCATTCGCTCCTCAGCTGGTGGCCCACCAAACCATCCTGACCCGGATCACCCAGCTGGGCATGATCATCTCCCTCATCTGTTTGTCCATGTGCATCTTCACCTTCTGGTTCTTCAGTGAGATCCAGAGCACCAGGACCACCATCCACAAGAACCTGTGCTGCAGCCTGTTTATGGCTGAGTTCATCTTCCTCGTGGGGATCAACATGTACATGCATAAGGTGATAAGATGCATGAGTGAAACAACCACCAGTTCACTTGTCCTGTGACTAATCCCTCCATTTTTAAACTGGTTGAAATTGTTTTTTTCATTTGAATTTGAGTAAAAGAGACCTTTGTTAAAGGTTTAAAGACAGAAACAAGAGGCAAATTAAGTGGATTACGTGTATTAATGACAAAAAATAGAAAAAAATCAATTTCCAAGATTTGATAAAAACCTCTCTCCCTCTCTCCTCTCTTTTGCAGCTGTTCTGCTCCGTGATCGCAGGGCTGCTGCATTACTTCTTCCTCGCAGCTTTTGCCTGGATGTGCATCGAGGGCATCCATCTGTACTTAATAGTGGTTGGCGTCATCTACAACAAAGGCTTTCTGCATCGAAACTTTTACGTCTTTGGCTACGGCAGTCCGGCGGTGGTGGTGGCCATCTCAGCAACGCTGGGCTCAAAGTATTACGGCACAGAGAAAATGTAAGCAGATCATTTATGTGTTCTGGATGAAAATGTGGGGCAACGAAGACGTTTTTTCTGACTTTATAATTTATCAGGATGCAAGATAATTACATTATATTATGATGAGATTCATTTGGCCTACGGGAATATACAAAAAGGTTGAAACTGCATTAACTTTCTGGTTGAAAGTTAATTAACTAGGTTGAAAAGAAGAAACGGGAACAGGAAAAGCTGCCATGGTCCGGCAACCACAGAGCATTTGAAAACAGATCTCTAAACAAGTTAGGCTTTCTGTTTATTATTTGAGTTAAGTGAGAGGTTATTGCTCAGTACTATTTGGAGAGATACCTTTTGTCCATCAAAATGTTTTTGTGCTAAGATTAAAACAGAATAATGAGTAAGGTTAAATACTAAAATACAAATTAAGTCAATTTATTAAAGAAGATGTTGTTTTGTAGGTGTTGGCTGAGCACAGAAAATCACTTCATCTGGAGCTTCATTGGACCGGCATGTTTGATCATCCTGGTAAAATGAGCCTTATTTTTATATTTTAAAAAATAGCTGCAAATCAGTCACTGTGATAAATACATAGCCATTTTGTTTCATTTGGTTTTCACTAAAGGTTAATCTCCTGGCCTTTGGAGTGATCCTCTACAAGGTGTACCGGCATTCTGTGGTGAAAAAGCCTGAACTCAGCCACTACGAGAACATCAGGTATGATTAAAGCTCTGCTCCTGCTGAACGGGTCAGACACATATTAAAAGTAAACTTGCTCCGTAACTTGCTCATCTTCCAGATTATTAAGATACCGTGTTGTGTCCTTGGTGCGTTACACTGAAAAATGAGGGCTGTGTTGACTCTAAAAGAAGGTCTGCAGCAGTGTGTGTGTGTGGGGCAGTTAAGTCAGTGATATGACCCCTCCTCACCCCCCAGGTCCTGCGCCCGCGGGGCCATAGCACTTCTGTTTGTGCTCGGCGCCACGTGGACTTTCGGAGTGCTGCACATTCTGCATGAGACGACCCTCACGGCCTATCTGTTCACCTTCTCAAACGCCTTCCAGGGAATGTTCATCTTCATCTTCCTCTGTGTGCTGTCCAGAAAGGTAATGTGACTGTGATATATACATATACATACATATATATATATATATATATATATATATATATATATATATATATATATATATATATATATATATATGTGTGTGTGTGTGTGTGTGTGTGTGTGTGTGTGTGTGTGTGTGATTTTATGAATATTATTGTTAACAGTTTTCACTACACACTGGTCTCACTCATTCTCTTGTGTTATTCCAGATCCAGGAGGAATACTACAGGCTTTTCAAAAATGTGCCATGTTGTTTTGAATGTCTAAGATGAATTGATTCAGCCAAAGCTTGACCATCTGCATTTGGACAATAATAGACAGCTTTGCAGTATCCTGTGACTCATACAGTACTTTCATTTTTTGAGAAGTTCTGTGGGAGGAATTGTTTAGCACGGATGTCTGATGGATGTAGCATTTGTAGCTTCTAAAAGTCTTGTTTTCATTCAAATGACTGGGGATAATATATTCATCGTTTTCGTTCCATTTATATCTGCTGAATGTTTTTACAAAAAAGAAAAAAAAAACATAAAAAAGTACTGACTTCTTTACAACAAAACTGTAACAGAATAATTCTGTTCTTTATTTTTTCAGTTTAAAAAACATTTTCAGTTATCAAGAGTTCTTTTGAAACAAGCTACACAGTCTCAGTCGCTGTTGCTTAATTTTGTTTGAAATTGATTTGTAAATTATTAAAATGAATATGGCAAACCTATACCTCATGTTGCTCACTTCTTTATTATGAGAAAATCAATGTTTTTGTTCACCGCAGTCGTCAACGTCCCTTTGTATAGTGGTAATGAGATATGGCCATAGCGCCATCTAGTGGACACACTAAATATCACTCACTGTCCACCAACTCAATCATTTTCTTTTTAGCGTTCTGACCTGTTCTATTTGATGACTAAATTTGCGATACATTCATAAATATTCTCTATACATTATTTTTGAACAGTGTGTCCACATAGCTGTAGGAAATTGTAACGAGATTTGGAGGTGTCCTCTTATCGATTTAAGTTTATAAAAACAATTGTCAAATTCCTATTTTTAATCTCGATCTCATTTCATCAAATTAAGGTCATTTTCAATTTCAAAAACTCACTGAATTCTAAATATAACCTCAGTGTAGAAATCAGTCATTGTTAACGGGAGCTAAAAACAATCAGAAGATCTGGTACAAGTATACCATTTTAACAGATTATCAGTTAACATATTTAAGAATACATTTGAGAATGTATTCAGTAGTGACTATGAACTGATGTCTTACAGTAATCATACTAAGATCAAATCTGTAGGACGTTTATTTTTGTAACTAGCTGTAACCTGCAGTCATCACACTGGATCATTTCCTGCACCCATAAAGAGTGTACCCAGGGTAGAGAGACAGATGCGATGAGAACACTAGCTCTCACTTTATTTTATTTTTAGTAAACCCAGATTACAACTACAACCACTGTGACTCAATGGATTAAAAACAGCCTTGACAGAGTCCTCCAAACACTGAATTACTTAACAAAATAACTATCTTGTTCCAGAAGGGTAAAACTCCAAAGGACCTTGGGTTTTATTTTTGTTCAGACTGTAACTCTAAAAGGTTCAAATGACTTTCCATCACTTTTTTTGTTTTTCATTATTTAAACAATCCATAATCAATCCATAGTTCAAGTCAAAAATGGGATATCACTGCCCTCTACTGGTTAATCCTCCAAATTAAAAGCAGAGAATGGTCACTTCTATCCAGTTTCTTCTGAGGGGATCTGTCTTAATTTAACCAATCAATCATGCTGAGCATTCTCATGATACTAGCTAACAACCCACTATGAGTTCGGTGATGGTTTTATATCTGCTCTTCACTGATGCTCGTCTATATGTTATACAGCATGTTGCTGCCACTTGGAGACACTGAGAAACGTCAGAGTCAGAACTATGGGTTACACTCAGTTGACCGGGGAACCTTTTGTTTTTGAGCAGTTGTTGTTTCACCATCCCAGCTCACACCAGAAGACTTCTGCAGCAAACTGGAAAAAGCCTTCTGGATGGACGGGAAAGCAGAAGAGAGGACTCTCATTGTCCATGCACCAATGTTTTCCCTTCTCATTTTCCAAAAGAAATAGTCAGGAGGCAGTATTTTCTTACTTGATACCTGACCTGGTCCAAAACAAACCAGGTTTCGATGTTGATGCAATTCCCTTTTGAACAAGGTACCAGCTTTTTGACACAGTATATTTTTATGCAACCCTGTTAAGCCATTAATTCTGCTTTACAAAACAGAAACGAGGAGGACTGAAGCCTCAGAATGAAAGGTGTACGATAGCTGAAGGACTGCCTTAAGTGTCATTACACAAGAGACTCACGTTGTGCAGCCCGAGCATGATCCTGAAAGCTGGCGGGAATAAAAACCAAGGATGATTGCTGCCTGATGTCATCACCCTCATTATGCACTTTTACAGAGGACTGTTTGCGGCTAAAGGAGATTATTGAAAAATAAAAGATGAGGAGCAGCAATTCACTACACTGTGTTGTATCCTGGAGGAAAGTTTCAAAGGGTGAGCTTGTTGCAAATGCAGTTGAAGACCAACACTTGGACATAGATGTAAAAGCATCTGCTCATCCTCGGCTTCACAGAGCTCGTTGGACTGAGGGAATGGAGGTCACTCCCACAGGATTTATGCAACTGCAGCTGATAAAAAATGTCCTACTTTATTTCCTGTTAAATAAAACTGATGTTTTTTATTTAATTTTTTTTAAATACTGAAAAGAAAAATGTCAGAATTGTGGAATTCTGTCAGACAAAAAAAAACTACACAGTTCTCTCCTTTAAATATTATGTATTCACTGAAAAAGAAGGAAAAAATGTAGAACTGAAAACAAGAGAAAAACAGAAAACATGAAAAGAAAAAGTCCAGAGAACATGACAATTCAGGAAATAGAAATGCAAAAGGACCTTGGGCCGCATCAGAAGGAAAAATTCAACATTTCATATGAAAAAAAAAATAAAAATAAAAGAAAAACAAAGACAGATTAGAACAGTAGTGGTGGGGGGGACGCTGGGGGCGCTGAGTGTGTGTTAAGTTCCCCCATGACTTCGGCGCCCACACCCTGGGTGGGGTTGGTGAAAGGGCCTTTCTGTGTGGAGTTTGCATGTTCTCCCCATGTTCCCTTGGGTAACTAATGTGAGCTACCCTCACAAAAACATGCAGCAGTCCTGGGCTACACATGCCCCCTCTGGCCAACCGGGGCACCAGATGGGGTGGGGGAGGATCCGGCCGGAATAACGTGATCCTTCCACGCGCTACGTCCGGCCAGAGAAACCCCACCCTGTCTGGTGAAAAGAAGCGGCCAGCTCACTCCTCAGGTTAAGGAGGAGACCTGAGCTCAGTATGGCCCTCCAGGGGTTGGTAGAGGGTGATCAATGCCCAGGACTGACTTAGGTAGGAGCACTGGGTGATACAAATGGGGAAAAATCAGGGATAAAAAAAAAAGAACAGTACTGGTATGTTGCAACCTTCTATTTAATACTGAAGCAGATGGAGCAAAGCAGTGCTTTTTATAAAAAAATAATAATAATAGAATGAAAAAAATCAGAAGACGGAAAAACAACACATACGGTTTTGTGTTTAATATACATATATGGGAGTGTTTTTGTCACTTGTCAGAGTATGTTTAATAGCAGGTTTCAAAGGACTGATTCCCCAGAGGCACCGGCAGGAATTCTGGGCTCAGTGATAAACCTCCCACTGGGAACATCACAAACAAAACCCACAGTTGCTATTAGTAAACTTCCATCACCATAATGACACATAATGAGCTTCAGCCCAGAGATACGACTGAAAGTTTGTGATAAATCATCACAACAGTGAACAGAATACTGATTACTTTCTGTGGTGCACCCAAAGTAAAATGTATTTAAATGTTTATATAATATTGACATATACTAATATGATTCAGCATGTCATCCATCTAGAAGGTTATGCACATTTAGATTGTAATGTACATATATAATTTGAAAACAAAAAAAGTAGTCCATGGTGTCTTTAGCCTTAAATTTGCCTCAAGCTATAAAAGTGATTATAACGTTGTAATAGGAAGCCCCATTTCCTGCCACAATGGAGTTTTATAAAAATTTCCAAATCACCACTTCCAGGTTATTTTTGTTTTATCCAGGCAAAAACATGGTGGCATAATTTGGAAGGAACTGGTAGCAGTGCCCCTAGATCAACATGAAATAACAATGAGGGTCTGAAGCAAACAGGACCCCACAGGGGCTCCAGTGCACCACCATGTGTTCACTTTGCATCATTAAACACCGTGGCAGCGTCAAGACTGACTCACTTTGCTTGAAAACTATGTAAATGAATGTGCATAGAGAAGAGTTGATTGGTAAAGCAGGACAGACTGCCACGGGGGGTCCAAGATGATTTTCAAAGATGACAGGAAGTCCGAATTTTTGAGTAATTTCATAAATCATTTCAGGAAATCTAAAATTCTATCTCATTAACTTTGACTTTAAGAGCCACAGCTATATCACCAAGTATTTATACACAAATAACCATTATAAAATACAATAGGATTACATTACTCAGCATTAGGAGTGTCACAAGACGATGCAATACACGATATTGGGTACCTGAGACTATATTTTTCCTTTTCCATGTAGTACACTTCACAGTTTAAAGAAATTTGTGGGAAAAAGTATTTTGTTTGTCAGGCTGTGAAAAGTTCATACGTTTAAAAATGTTTTAGAACTCCAGATATGTTAATGACTATGCATGGACTTCTATGGGCTTTTGTGTATGTAGCTCTTTTCCACCAAGGTGAAAATAAACTATGGATAAATTACAAATAAAGCACAACCCTGATAATACAGAATGCATATAACTGCTGTTTTCTGTGCTGCCAACTCCCTTATGCTGCCCTTATCGCCTAATTTTCCATTTAAGCGATAAAGGCATCCCATTTCACATTCAGAAATACTTTATTATTTCCCAAAGGGGAATTATTTAATTTGTATCTGATTGTAATGGATGCTGTAAATTAGAGGAATGATGTTATGGGAGATATAAAAGAGAGTAAAAAAAGAAAAACACCCTTGTCAGTCAACTACTACATGAGATTTTGGAACCTGATGAGTGAAGAATATTGTTTCTCCAAACATGAAGTCCTTTTCCATTTATTTATTTTTCTCTTTCATTTTTGTATGTATAATTATTATTTTTTCAATGTTTTTTGTTTTTTAGATTTAATTTTTTTTCTATTGGTTGACCATAAGTTTTTACGCTACTTGGAAAAAGTAAAAACAAACAAACAAAACAAAAATAAATAGTAAATTCTACATTCTGAAAGTATGTATTATTACAGAGTTACTACGAGAGAACGATACACATACAATGTTGTGTAGCTGCAGGACATCTGTCTGAAACATGGAACATGTGTTTCATGTTTTTCATGAAATGACAGGGTTCTCGTAGCAGCTGTCTTGAGAAATGCTTTTTTCCTCCACTTTTGTCACCTTGACTCATGAGCTTCTGCACTGATGAGATCATAGAGCACAGCTTTCACATTTTCTTCCTGTCATGCTTTTGGGATTTTCAGTCAGAGTTATTTGAGCTCAGTTCTCTTTCATTTTTGGTGAGGGCATTTGAGTTCTGATTGTTCACACCTGTGTCTTGTCAACCCCTCTGTCTATATATCGTCCTGGTTTCACTCCTTTCCAGCTCATCTGTTGTCATTCTGTTCTGTTGTGCTCATCATGTTTCTCTGTTGTGCTTCCGCTTTTCTTTCCGATTTTTTTCTCAAGTAAAATTTTTTCCTTTCTTTTTTTTTTTTTTTTAATCTAAGGGCAATTTCAACAAAGTTGGGGTCCTGTGTAAAAAAAAAGCTAATAAACCCATATATTATTTTTTTTTTTTTATAATGAGTTTTAAGCGCGCGCGTGAAACCTTTACGCGCGCGCTTAAAACCTTTAAGTGAGCACGTAAAGTTGTTTACATGAGCACGTAAAATGTTTATGCACTCACTAAAAAGTTTCACGCGCTCTCGCAAAACTTATAAGTGAGCGCCTAAAAGTTGTTCTACGTGAGCGCGTAAAAACAAGTACATGGGAGTATTGCTGGAACAGGAGACCCTCCAGTTGCGCCCTGTTCTGTTTATGAATGGAAATAACAGGCTTTAGCTGAGCTATATTTTAACCTGTGACTCCATTATAAGGACATTACCACTTTTGCTTAAAACTCATTATAAAAAAAAAAAAATCTGTGTCCCTTTAGGGGCTCCGTAGCTTTCTTTCACTGCCATATACTATCTCAATTGGCCTAAACAACGTGTTTTGGGGTTGAGAAGAAACGGTAGTACCAGAGAAAACCTATGCAGACACAGGGAGAAGATGCAAACTATGTAGAAAGACCCAGGTGAAGCGAGTTCAAACTGAACCTTCCTGCTGTAAGGCTCTTGTGCTAACAACTACCCAACTATACTCCCTGTCATAAAGAATACAGAAAGAGAACGGGAGCAACAGTTGCAGTTTTTAAGATAAGAGAGACAGGGTGGAAATGCACAGCAAACACAATGGGAGTCTCATCAGCAGCCTAGACCTGTGGCAGTATAACTAGGAGATGATCTAAGGGACTGCAGTGTTAAAGGCTTTATTAAAAAGAAAACTTTTTAGCCCAACCTAGAGTAGGAGTCTGCCTCAAGAACCAAGGCTGTACGTTGATTTTAAAATAGAGGAACCAAATAGCTAAAAGGTCCAGCTCCTCTTCTAGACTTCAAGTCTCTTGGAACAGCAAGTAAACCTGTATTTAGGGAGCAGAGAGTTCTATGAAGTCAGAGCTTTATTGTCCAAGGCTTTGTGTGTGAGAATTATTTTTTCTTTAAATAATATTTTGAATTCAATTCAAGATTTAACAGGGAGCGAGTGTAATGAAGCTAGAAGTAGTGAGATGCAATCTCTATTCCCCACTTCTACTTAGCTCTCGTTCTGTGACATTTTGGACCAGTTGAAAGTTTTTAACACAACTGTTTGCACAGCGAGAAAGTAATGCGTTACAATAATCCAGCCGAGAGGTAGCAAGGCGTGGATTCATTTCTCGATGTGTCTTCCTTTTGAACAGGGGCAACAAAAGGCTTGAAAAGTAACTCGTACAAAAAGCAACTCAAAAATCAAAAGCAACTGGACAAACATTTGACAACTAATTAGGTCAACTGGTAACAGTTCAGTAACATGACTGGGTATTAAAAGAACATTTCAGAGAGGCAGAACCTCTCAGATATAGAGAAGGGCAGAGTTTGACCAATATGCTACAAACTGTCAAAAGATTGTGGAACAATTTCAACATAAACCTGCACAGACTTTGAAGATCCAACTATCTACAGTGTATCAAATCATCATCAAAAGATTCAGTGAATCACGAGGAATCTCTGTGTGGATGGGACAAGGTGTCACAGTGTGTTGCAACAAAACAGGATTTATTTAGCAAAACAAAAACCAAAAGCACTGCAGAGCAGGATCAAAGGCTGAACAAAAACAGGAATCCAAAAAACCAGAGGAGACATGGAGGGAACAAACAGTACGGACCGACCGGGAGAAGGGGAATGACAAGACCAGATATACACAGGGTATAACGAGACACAGGTGCAGACTAGGGCTGTTCGATTAATCGGTTTTAAATCGTAATCGCGATTATGTAATTAGAACGATGTTAAAACGTGAAAATCGTAAAATCGATTTTTCACTTTTTTTTTTTTTTTTTTTTTTTAACCTTGTCTGCACACATATTAATGATTGATACCATATTAATAATTGATGGAAATACCTCTCAATACCTGCAACAACCGCCCCATTGGAGAGGCTCTTTAGTGTAGGAGGGGGCGTTGTAACATGCCACCGGGCATCCCTCAAGCCAGATGCGGTAGACCGGCTCGTGTTCCTTGCGAAAAACTTGCAAATGTGAACAGCAAATGTAATGACTGACATTACACACCTCTACCTCCTTCATGGGTTGCATTATTATTTAGCATGCAAAGACCCAGTTTAGTTTAATTAGAAAATGTCTTGTTTTATTTAATTGGAAATATAACTTACTGTATGTTTGCAAGTGCTGATTTGCTGATTATTTTTTTTTCAGAGATAAAACTTTATATTTTATTATATTTTTTAAAACTTTTTTTCAACTTATTTTACAGAGTTTTGCACTTTATTCATTCATTTTTGGTTTAATAAGAGCAAGGTTTGCACTTAAAGCCCAATGGGGCAAATGTTCAATAAAAAAACAGCATATTTGAAATCCTTTCTTTGCCTTTTGTCAATTCACAAAATAATCGTAATCGTAATCGAAAATCGGATTTTGAGAGAAAAAAATCGAGATTTTATTTTTGGGCAAAATTGAACAGCCCTAGTGCAGACAATCAGGGCGGATGGGACACAGGAGGGACAGAACTGAAACTCAAAAACTGGGGGGAAGTGTCAAACCCTGACACAAGGTCAAAGGTCAACACTGAATGTTCGTGATTTTTGGGCACTCAGGTGGCACTGCAATAAAAACAGACATGATTGTCTATAGGAAATCACTGCATGGGCTTAGGAACACCTCCGGAAATCACTGTTTTGGTTTTCCATGCAATCCAGAAGTGCAGTTTAAGCAGAGGTGGACAGAGTACTCGACCCCAGTACTTGAGTAAGAGTACAAATACTACTGGTCAAAATTTACTCCGTTACAAGTAAAAGTAGCTCAGTCAAAATATTACTCGAGTAAGAGTAGAAAAGTACTTGCTTTTAAAGGTACTTAAGTATCCAAAAGTAAATGCTTTTAAATTTACTTTAAGTAAAAGTAAGAGTAAGAGTAAGAGTAAATTTCTTATTTTCCACATCAGTAAATTACTATATTTTTTCTAAATTAATTGTTGCAGGCTACTTTGGCGGTATCGTTTTGAGGAGGCTTGACGTATTTCCGCTTTACGTACATCCCAGTGGAGAGCGTGCACTGTGATAGGTCTCCTCCTTTGACAAAAACAGCTTGTGTCCAATAGGATTTTAGGGAAGAAGAAAAAAGAGCAGACCTGAAAGTAACGAGTACTTTTCAGCCTTCCTAGAAATTTACTTGAGTAAAAGTAAAAATATTTGTCTTGGAAATGTATTCAAGTAAGAGTAATAAGTACCAAAGAAATCGAATTCTCAAGTAAAGTACAAATCCTCTGGATATGTACTTAAGTACAGTACTCAAGTAAATTTACTCCGTTACTGTCCACCACTGAGTTTAAGACTATCGTGCAAAGAAGAAGCCTTATGTGAACATGCTCCAGAATCTGCACCATCTTGTCTGGGCCAAAGCTCAGCTTTGTCTGAGACAAAATAGAAAACTGTTCTGTATTCAGATGAATCAAAATTGAAAACTGTATTTCGTAACCATGGACACCATGTTCTACAGAGTACAGAGGTACCATCCAACTTGTTATCAGTGTTAAGTTCAAAAGCCTGCATCTCTAATGGTTTGGGGTTGCATTACTGCCAATAGTGTGGGCAGCTTACACATCTTGAAAGGCAACATTAAAGTGGAAAAATACACATGGCCCATTTCCACTAGCAGGAGTTCCAGGTAGATTTTTCGTTGACATTCAATTCAATTACATTTTATTTATATAGTGTCTATTACAACAGAAGTTGTCTCTAGGCGCTTTCCAGAGACCCAAAACATGACCCCCGAGCAGTTATTATATAAACATAACATAAACAATGGCAGGTAAAAAACTCCCCAAGTGTGAAAAAAACCTTAAACCTAACAGTTATAATGAAAAACTCCACTTTTGGAGGGAAGAACCCTTGAGTAGGACCTGGCTCATAAGGGGGGACCCTCCTGCCGAAGACCAGCTGGGTAGAGATGGAAATTAGAGATTAGACAGAGAGAATGGAGAACAGAGAGAAATGAGACACATACACAGCTGGTGTACTACAGGGATGACTACCGTATATCAACAGATGTAGACAGCAAACACTGAGGTGGTCAGAGGGGGGGACTGCAGTTCAGCATGCAGCTCCTGAAGCTCTGGCCTGCAAACATGCACAGAAGAGAAAAGGAGGGGGCAGATTAGCACTACAAACTACAAGAATAATGGAGAACAATTATGGTTAATGTCTCCATAACCTGGAAAGGCCCTGCAAAAATAGCTTTCAGGAACCTATATGGGGTGAAAAACATCCCTGTAGTAGGAGAGATACTCAACAGGTCAAAAGGAACCTCCTGGTGGTGTATCTCTGCTAATCAGGATTTCTAAATTACATTCAGCACTTTCACATGAATATAAATCATGTAACCACAACTAATTTGAATCATCTGGACCAGATACGTTTTGCTATGAGTACATTTGATGAAGTTGGAGATCACAAGAAAAAAATAATAAAGTTTTCTAGGGGGCGCTGTTGAGCCATTAGGCCACACCCATTAATGCAAACCATTAAATATCACATTTTTCGCCAGGCCTGGCTTGCGTGCAAAATTTGGTGACTTTTGGGGCACGTTTAGGGGGGCAAAAAGGCCCTCATTTCGTCGGAAGAAAAACGAGGATAAAAACAAAAACGAGAAAAATTCCTACATATACAATAGGGCCTTCGCACTGTAAGTGCTCGGGCCCTAATATAACCAGCCCACTTAGCCAGTAACTATAAATTAACTTAAACTGTTCCACTGGTTCACAGGAACACAAGTACTGTTGTTTGTGTGAGAATGATTCAACCATAAGACATGAAAAGACACTAACCTGTTTCAACAGACTTATACATTAATTAAATCTGTTGACCTTGTCTTTTTTTAAAGAAAAAAAAAAGAAAAAAGAAATTGTCTGCTTTCTGACATCTGTTTTTTTCCCCTTCACTGTTGAGTTTGGCACTTTAGCCTCACTATATTATTTTTTCACATATTATTTTTTCACATCAGGGCCATCATAAATCAATCTAGATTGTTCTAGTTCTATTCAGTCCATTTGCACAGCCACCGCTGCAAGAGTTATCTTTCCCATGTTGCGTGTGTCAATCTGACAATGTCACAGGTTGACATGGCTTTTAGTCAGACAGCACATGTTTACTTAACAAGGCTGGTCCTTAAAATCACAAGTCTGATCGGCTCTCAAGGCTAAATGTGAAATAAAATCTTATATAAGGACAAATAGGAAACAGTCTCAACCCCTGTTTTACCATGCAGGGTTTCCTCCTCAGCTGCCTTGTGGCCCTGGCCAGTAAGTTTTGCTCAGCCAATTCATATTTTACATTTATCGTATTATTTCCTAGGATGTTTCATACAAATGGACATTATTATTATTTGATGGTTGTTATTCAGTTGTCATTTATAAGAAATGTGGCCATGAATGGCAAACATAAGGATACGTCCAGTATAATTTATTGTGTAGCAATCAAATTGTGGCTCATGGATGTTGACTTTTATTATGTGTTTTCAAGTTCATCATTCATTTTCATTTTTTTCTTAACATGCTGACTATAATTGTTCATATCAAGCAAACACAAAAACACCATTGCTTCACAAAGGTTCTAATGCTGTGATTATGTTTACTATTCTTAGCATGTCAGAGTCTCCGATATGGTGAGTCTGTTTCTCCCTGATCTTTAAGACACAATGAAAATAAAAACAAAATGGTTTATAAAGATTTTTATTATGTTTAATGTTAAAATAATCTTCCAGATCTTAGCCTGAATCCAACCAAAACCTACGAATATAAATATGAAGGAGTGGTGAGCTTCGGACTCGGAATCCCAGGCCTTGCTGAATCTGGGATGAAAATAATTTGCAAAGCCCGGATCACTGGAACCAATCCACAAACATTCCTCCTGCAGGTGAGAGTGAAGACTTTAAAAAAAACAGCTTCATTACAACTGATCTTATTTTGTGTATCTTATGCCTCATGTGGATATTTAACCATAACAATCCACAAGATTTATAAAACGAAGCTAACTGTCTAACTGTAAGTATTAAAATTAAAAGTGCTTTTTGCATTTGTAGTGCCTGCCCTAAAACATAAACACTTAAGAGTTAAATGTTTTTTTTACTGCTTTTTCGGTCCATACATCAGACAATCCCTTCAACAAGCAGGACATTAAAATAAAATAAATAATTGCCTGGGCTTTTAGATATTGATGAAGGTTTGAATCCCTCAGTCAAATCCTACAAGTTTGATCTCTGCACTGCATGTGTATTTTAATTTAACAAATGCAATGACCAATACAAGCAGACATTGCAACCCATATTCCATAAGAGTTGGAACGCTGTGTTAAATATAAATAAAAACAGAAAATAGATTTTCAAATATCCTAAACCCGTATTTTATCCATAATTCATCTAATGCTGTAATGAGGGATTTTACTACTTCATGAAAAATATTCGCAGTTAACAAAACAGCGTTCATCAGTTCATTATTTTACCTCTCAGACATTCAGGTCCTAGCCCTGACCGAGATTTGGATCCGCCCTGAAAACCCAGCTACACTAGCTGCTCTATCAGTAAATGCAGAATTCACACCCCTTGATCTGCTAGATGAGGAGGTGGTAGAGGCATCCTAATGTCCTAATGTCTCTCTAACGTTCCTGATGATGGCTCTCCACTAATTGTACTGGGAGACATGAACCTTCAGATCGGCAAAACACAGGCAAATGAGTTTCTGGCTCTCATTCACTCTTTCAATCTTGCACTGGTCCAGACTCCTCCAACACACAAAGCTGGTAATATCCTTGACCTGGTGCTGACCAGAAACTGCACTACAGCTGACGTGTGTGTCCCACCACTGTACCTCTCAGACCACTTCCTGGTTCAATTTTCCATCTCCTTTCCTCATGTCACTCACAAGACTCCAAAGACGGTTTCCCATCGCAGAAACTTAGGATTGCTCAGCCGTACACAGCTGTCTGATGAGGTCTGCTCTACCCTCCCTTCCCCTGCCGACTTTTCCACACTATCTGTTAATGAGGCTATAGAAACACTATGGTCCTCACTCGCCTCCTCTCTGCTGGACAAAAACCTCCCAGTCCATGGCCCACATAGGTTCTGAGGGAACACAGAGCTGGACTTAGGGCAGCAGAAAGAAAGTGGCGCAAATCCATCACCAACCTCATCATTAACTCCTCTCTTAAATCAGACATATTTCCCTTTGCCTTCAAGCAAGCTCAGGTCACCCCACTGCTGAAAAAACCCACCCTCATCCCTTCCCAAGTTGAAAACTACTGGCCTCACTGCTCCCATTAATGTCTAAAATTCTAGTACGAGCCATCTTCAATCAGGTCTCACATTTCCTTCACAACAACTACCTGTTTGATCCACATCAGTCTGGCTTTTGGCAGGGCCACTCAACTGATCTGCTCTTCTGTCAGTTACTGAGTCACTACGGGCTGCCAGATCTGCTGGCCTTTCCTCAGTCCTCATATTGCTCAACCTGTCAGGCCCTCGGCCTGCCTTTGACACAGTCTACCACCTCATTCTTCTGCCAGTCATTCCTTACCTCCTCAGATAAGTGTGCAGTTGAATTCCACCACACTTGAATCTTGAATCTTGGTGTCATGTTAGACAGCCAGCTGACCTTTAAGGACCATGTTGCCTCGGTTTCCCGGTATTGCCGATTTGCTCTTTACAAAATCAGGAAAATCAGACCCTACGGGACAGAACATATGACACTTGGTTCAGACTGTGGTCATGTCATGTATTGACTACTGTAATTCCTTGTTGGTCGGCCTCTCTGCATGCTCAGTTAAACCTCTACAGATGATCCAGAATGCAGAAGCACATCTGGTTTTCAACCAGCCCAAGAGAGCTCATGTCACTCCACTGCTCATCTTTCTGCACTGGCTTCCAGTTTCATCATCAAGTTCAAAGCTCTGCTTCTTTGGCTTACCAAATAATTACCCACACGGCACCTGCCTACCTTCACTACGTGATCCAGAGCTACACGCTCTCTCGACAGCTACGCTCAGCCAGTGAAAGATGCATAGTGCTTCCACAACAACGTGGCATGAAATCAGTAGCCAGACTTTTCTCCTCCATTGTTCCCCAATGGTGGTACAATGGATAAATGACCTACCAAACTCTGTCCAATCCGCAGGGTCCATACCTATGTTTAAGAGTAAGCTAAAGACTCAGTTCTTTAAGGAGTATTCCTGCATTTAGACAGGACTGTCTGCACTGGACTCTCAGCAGTCTGACCATCACTTATCCATGCTGCACCCTCCTATGTGATTTCTTGCTTGTGTTGTTCTCTCAGATGAAGTCGCCTTGGACAAAAGTGTCTGCTATATGGGAGTAGTAGTAGTAGTAGTAGTAGTAGTAGTAGTAGTAGTAGTAGTAGTCGTAGTAGTAGTAGTAATATTCAATTTGAATTTGATGGCAGCAACATAAAAAAAGTTGGATTATTGTCCATAAATGGTTAGAAAAGGAAACTGAGTTTCCTTTTCACCAGGAGGAACATGTGGTATCTAATTAGGTTGATTGACAAGAAGTAAATGACATAATTAGATACTACTGAAAGTTCAGAGGTGTTTGCAGACCAGAATTTTTTATGCACCACTTTGTGTTCTTTGTTAATCATCTTTAAGGGTCACTTTTACAGCCTTCTGATGTAAACGATTTTTTTAAACTTAAGTATTAAAAAGCTAATGAAATGTCACGGATGTGTATCAGCCTCTGTAGGCATCTGCTAGGTTTTATATTTCACCAGAAAAGTTCCATGTTGATTTTTTTTAGGAAATACTCAAGCATGTGGTGCAAAAGTCACAAATCATTTCTATCTTGTGTACAGATTTCTGATTTGGCTTTGGCTGAGTACAATGGCTTCCCTGGGAAAAATGGCTACGATGCCTCTCCGAAGTTGACAAAACACATCGCTGCTCAGCTCATCAAACCTTTTGCGTTTGAATACTCCAACGGACATGTCGGGGAAATCCACGCCTCTCCTGAGATCTCCACCACTGTTGTCAACATTGTCAGGGGGATATTAAGCTTCTTCCAAGTCACTGTGAAGACCACACACATTATCTACGACCTAGAGGAGGTATATCACCACTGACAAATGAACTCCATTCCACACAGCATCTGTGAAAGTGGAATTTATATAAGTTGTTTTAATGTTTTTGTCTTTTTTTACAGATTGGAATCCATGGCAAATGTCAGAGTAGTTATGCCACTGAGGAAAACATGGAAACAAAGGACATGACCATCACTCAGGTTGTAGATATTAGTAACTGCAAAGAGAGTACAGCTATGTATACTGGGATGGCAACTTCTGTGGAGGACAAGTTCTCCAAAGAGGTTTGTTTTTATTCTTAGCGTGGATTCAACTGGTTCTGGAACGACAAATTAGACAGACCAATATCACCTGTCCCTCCATTTATGTCTATTTTTTTTTCATTAATCTAGAGAGGAGAATCGATTGCTTCATCAGTGAGATACATTTACACAGTCAAACCAACAGCAGAAGGAGGGCTCATTACCAGAGCTCACGCTCTGGAGCAACGGCACTTCACTCCCTTCAATGTCAAGGGTGGTACCTACAAGATGAAAGCAACGTAAGAGGAACAAAACGAATGCACATTTTGTCCGGCTGCAATACAGATCAAGTGCATTAGGTAACTTCTCCTGCAGGAAAGAACTGGTGCTGCTTGGTGTGAGCGACGCAGCCAGAGCCATCACATTTGGACCATTGGAAAGCAAAGGAAACATAGTTTACAAGTTTGGAAACGTGGACCTCAATACCCCCTTTATGATGAATAAACTGGAGAACCCCGTACCGAAGGTAATAGTGACAGACTTGTCTGTCTTCAAACTCACCAGAACCATGACAAATCAAATTAAAGTAATACATTCAAGTTTATTTAAATCCAATGTCACATACTCTCTGTACCCTTTCACAGGCTATTGAGTTGATAAAGAGTTTGGCTGAGGCCAACATTTACAGCGTTGACAGCGCGGCAACTGAAGATTCTATGAAGTTATATATCCTTATGCGAGTTATTCCCTATGAAGGACTTGAAACTATGTGGAAGCAGTTAGCCGTAAATCCAGAGCAGAGGTAAGTCCTTGCTTTCACCGCTATTGATCTCTAATTAAAGTAAATAAGATAGGTTAAACTCTGTTATTAAACACATCTTTCAAATACTAAAATGAACATACCCAATATTGAGCAGAAAATGTGGCATGTACTATTTGAGAGAAGGTTTTGTGGTATTACACATCAATTTGAGAATAATATGCTTTTCCAATTGTAACCCTAGCACAATTATAACCATTAGAGGAGAAGCTTAACGGTTCTTGTGAATGTGTGTGTAAATGCCAGACGAAACACAAATAAAAGAGCAAATTAAATGCCTGATAAAGTTTTGCACATCTTTCAGATTTTATTTAAAAGATCATCCTTATATTCAGTGTTCTCTGGCTCACTCCTAATTCCCTTGCTTTTCACTCGTCAGGCGCTGGTTTTTGGACGCGACTGTCGAAATCGGTGATACCAAAGTCCTTAAATTCTTTGAAAGTAGGTTTCAAGCAGGGGATCTGGATCCAATTGAAGCTTGGCAAACCTTTTTGATGGTCATTGAACATCTCCAGGTGACCCCTGAGCTGGTTGAACAGGCAAAAGTGAGTTAGTCATGAAGGAGAAATAGTTGACCTGCAAGCATCCTAGAATTGCTTTTCATCTGTTTCATGTCAAAATGTCTCTGTATTTCCTTTGTAGGGGTTCCTGACGATGCCATTCAGTAAATCTGATACCTATCTGTGGAATACTGTGGTGCTTTCATATGGCTCTCTGGTGTACAAGCACTGTGTCTATTATAAACTTTGTGATGTGCGTGCAGTTCAGGTAAGTCCAGACAGAAATTAACATCTGTTTCATTCGGTAATGAAATCTAAGGCTCAGTCACATGAACAAAAAGATACAAATCTAGATTGAGTCAACAGAAATTTGAATTTTTGTCACATTAGCCCCTGCTGGACATGGCCAGGGAGGCGCTGAGGAGTGGCAACAAAGAAGATATGATTCTCGCTCTGAAAGCTCTTGGAAACGCAGGTCATCCACGCAGCATTAAAACCATCATGCGTTTCCTCCCTGGAGTTGCGGCCACTCCTGTGGATCTGCCACTTCGTGTGCAGCGTGAAGCTGTGCAGGCTATGAGACTCATAGCTCCCAAAGACCCACACAGTGTAAGAGCATTAAATGATCCTTCAGGACACTTTATAAATACTGATATTAGAGCTGTTTGGTCTTGTGTTGAAAACAAATCCACTGTGAAGTTGAAAATATTAGAATACATTTAGACATCACTGTAGAAGTAGGTGACAAATCGAAACATTTGAAAACTTTTCATTGTAACACTTGTTCTTTCAGGTTCAAGACATCACTCTGAGTCTGTTCTTGCAGAAGAGTGTTCCCGCTGAAACACGCATGCAGGCGTTTATGATCCTTTTTGAAACAAAGCCATCAATGGCGCTTGTGTCCACAGTGACAACACATCTACTCAAAGAGAAAGACCTCCAAGTGGCCAGCTTTGCATACACTTACTTGCAAAGCTTTTCCAGATCCAGTACTCCAGACAATCACCTCCTGTGAGTACTACACAGTATTTGTATACGATTTCTAATCTTATTTGGTAATTTTCTTCTTTTCTTTATGCCATCTGTACAATAGCTCAACTGCTTCAAGTGTAGCTGTGAAAATCCTTGCCCCCAAATATGGTCGTCTTGCCTATCACTACAGCAAAGCCATCCGCATGGACTGGTTCGATGGTGTGTTTTTCAAATACAGTACTCATCAAAGCAGATATTTGTTTAAGAGGGAATAAAATTATCTGACAATCTATCATTTTTCCCAATCAGACAATTTCCTAATGGGCACAGCCACAGAAATCTTCATGCTAAGAAGTGGAGCCAACATAATTCCCACTGAGATCATGTCCAAAGGAAAGCTTCATATCATAGGAAGAATTGTGCAGCTATTGGAGGTACAATTAATTCATTACTGGTGAAAGGTGTTTTACTTAGACATGCTCCTCCAGTCTCAAACTATCATTCTTATCCTTCTTTTCATAAAGCTGGGTATGTATGCAGAAGGAATTAAGGAATTGTTCGGCACCAGCATCCCTGGATTTAAAGGAGATTTTAGCTATAGCGATTTGAAGGCTATAGTCAGTGTGGTGAGTACCTTGCACTTCATGGCAAAGTGTCAAATATACCATGTTTTGTAATGAAATGACTGTGCCATTTTCAGCTTCAGAATTGGGAGGCTTTGCCAAATGATAAGCCAATCTTTTCAGCACACTCTCGTGTATCTGGGCAAGAGTGGTTCTACACTGACATCAGCAAAGAGCTCATCAGGAATATCGTCATGGTAAGTGAAAAAAAAACAAACAAATGTACTACAACACCATTAGAAATGCATTAAAGTGAGTAAAGATATCATAAAATGACATGCTATTATGTTTTTCTATTTGTAGGCATTCAGTTCTGCTGCAGGAAAAGCAAGTCCCCTGTGGGCTGTGATGGAGAACCTGCAGAGAGGAACCTCATGGCATTACACACGGCCATTTTTGGTTTTAGAGGCTCGCTACTTCGAAGCCACCACCCTGGGTCTCCCCGTGGAGATTAGCAAATATTATAACTCTGTCACCGGGATCACTGTTAATGGTGAGTCATCAAATGCTTCAGCCTTCATGTATTCTACAAATTGTTATGATTTTTGTACCATTGTTAAATAAAATATCTAAATTCTTTAGCTAAAGCTTCATCAAATCCATCACCAACTGAACGTCTTGGACAGCTCCTGACCTCGGACATTTTACTGGAGACAGATGGTTTTGCCGGGTAAATATATTTAGTGTTAAAATGAAAAAAGATACACTTTCAACATGTTTACCAAGAATTGATTACAAATGTTAGTATTTTATTTTATTTCATTTTAGTGGGCATCTTTATATCTTCATGCTGGACTTTTTAAATTTATGAGAAAAATATTGCACTTACATTTATTTACTGGGGAAAACAATCCGCTATCACTTTTAATGCTTTCACTATCTGATCTGATCCCCATGTATAACTGCAACAAAACATTTCTATTAGTAGTTTACAGCACATGAGCTCAGAGGAATTTTATTATTTTATTTCTGTTAGCTTCAAAAAACAAAACAAAACAAAAACTTTAACTTGGGCGCGCAGCAAACGCAAAGGAGACTAACTATTGTGGGGTTTTTTCAGTTTCTGCCTTGCTACTTGACTGACTTTCTGCTGAAATCCACTGTATTTCCTGACAACTTGTAGGCTTAAATAGTAATTTATGGCTCCATCCATCATGACAAACAAGTGCTAGCTCAAATGCATCATATCAGGATTAAATCATGAAACTACCTATACCATATCTCACAAATGGAAAAATAATGCTGAAATGTAGTATCTTCACATCTATATAGTGCATCTCATTTAAAGCAAATAATTGGTATTTGGTCTCATCTGTATTAAAAATATGTTTCAGTCTACCTCATGGCTTGATCTTTTACAAATGTAGCAACAGAGGGGCAGTAATATTTCATTTTTCTTGTTGTTCAGTGATTTGTTGATCCTGGGCTTAACTGGCCGACCTGAGATAAGCATTTAGTTGCTGAATCTGTCCTTGGATGTCCGTGACTTTACAATACAAAAAAAATGTCAAAAGTGTTTGAGCACAGCTTTGTACAACTAATGATTTCATTTGTTGTTTGTTGTAAAGACACATTTACTGTACACTTAATAGCATTAATAATACGTGTCGTTTTTACCTTTTTCAGAGTCACAAAGGACTTCTATATTTTCTATGGGATCAACACAGATCTTTTCCAGTGTGGCTTTGAGACAAGGAACAAAAATCCCATTGGTGTACCATGGAAATTTGCTGCCAAGATCAATATTGCAGAAAAGAGATTTGAACTGGACATCCCCACTCCCAAAGAAGAGGTTAAGCTGTTTTCAATGAGGTATGTTTATGGTTCATTAAAAACAAAGATCCAGAAACACAATTGTCAATATCAGAGATGTTCTGATACCAGTTTTTCAGTCTCACACAATTTGGACTGGGAACTCAGGGATCCATTCATTAAGGCTTCGAATTCCAACATTTTGAACAACCAACCAGATTGTCCAGGACAATAAATCTCATAGTTTGATTCGCAAATGCTGAGGCTTTCTACCTTTCTTTGGGGAATTTTCCAATTTCTGAAAACTCCAGAGTTGTTTGCTGTTGTTGCTTTTCCCATTTCCATTTATTCCTTCAGCTGAGCAAACATCTTCTTTTTAACGTGACACTTCCTTAAAAGTGTGATATAGTTTGCTCATCTTATTTTCTGCAATTTTGGTGCCACATGTGGAAACCACAACTGTACACAATGAGCTTTTTGAAGTTTTCCAGGTGGGGTTTTTTAAGTTAACACCATATTGCCAATGTAATGCTAATGCTACATAGTTAGCTCTGTCCAAAAACACATGTTTCACTGCTTCTCCACCTGACACCTGGGTTGGTGGGGTTGGAATCACAACCAGGGCCGGATTTAGCGAAGCCCACTAAGGTGGGCAGACTGAAATGTAGGCTGGGCAATGCTGCCCGTGCCGCAACGCTGTCATCATATCAGTTCATCTATCTTCTCCACAGTATGCTAACCCAATTGCCCTTCCTGACACTACCCTCTGCCTTACTCAGGCTTGGGACCGGTGTTCTGCCAATCCTTGCTACCTGCCGAGAAATGCTACTTTGTGGTTCTGCGCATGCGCACAGTGGATTTTCAAAGTTTGATTACCCCGCCAATCATTTCTTGCACGATATAAAATGGATAATATGGGATGTTGAATATTTGATCCATCAAAATACATTACACATGACATGAATTGCATTACACATTGTGAACATTATACGATAAAGAGAAGAAAAAAAAACAATTCTATCGCTTTATTTGATATTAATTCAGTCATTGGCCTTTATTTAACCAGGCAGGTCATTAAGAACACATTCTTATTTACAATAACGGCCTGGCAAGAGACAAGGAAGTGGGCTAGGGAGTAAAATACAGAAAAAACAAAACACAAAAATTGTAGCTCTGCAAAGGTAGAAAACCATTAGGTAGCATTTTTGGCAAAGCAGCAAAAAATGGCAGAACACCGGCACAAATAGGACACTGGCTTGTGCCCTGTTGAGGCTCCATTTATTTAATGTTTTTTGCTTTTTTTTTTTTTGCTTTTTTTTGTTTGCTTTTTTTTTTTTATCAATCAATCGTAGCCTACGGCGTAGGCTCTGCGTTGATTTAAAAGGTCCCGCGGCAGGCTGGTGGCTCCAGAGCCAGCACGGCATGGACCGGGATAGAGAGAGGCGTCTCCATCCCGGCGAGGGCGGAGAGCGCCGGTGCGGGTGGCGGTGCGCTGCGGTGCGCTGCGGTGCCTTGCACGCCGTAGCCTACGCCGTAGCCTACGGCGTAAGGTATGCAGCGACGCGCACCATTCTGCATTGGTGTAACGCGGAACCATAAATCAGCCTTCAGTGTGTGCTGTTCTGAACACCGGGTCCCTCCGCCGAGACACAACTTTTGCGGTATGCGTTCATTGTTGTGTCTAAAAATGATGCGCACTGCCCACCCAATCAGAAACGGTACAGATATTCTGTGATATGTTTTTATATTTATAAAAAAATACAATTATAAAAAAATAAAGGATCCCCATAACTTTGATTGGGTGGGCAGGACGCACGTTTGGGTGGGCACAGCCCCCCCCTGACCCCCCCCCCTAGAACCGGCCTCGATCACAACTCCAGTTATAGTCCAAAATCATTCCCTTAATCTTGTTCTTTTAACATCTGCAGCCTCTAGAGCATCAGGTAAGCTAAACATTTAACTGTCAATGATCTTGAATGATCATCACTGTTTGTTCAGCAAGCTGCCTTCTTTTTTACGTCTGATGGAATAAGTTGCTTTTACACTGATTTCTAAATTGTGAGAAGAACAAATAATTTATCAAAACATTTTGAAATATGTGGTGTCTATGTCAGTACCTGACATTCTCTCAAAGATGCAACAAATGGATCTCTGCTTTCTGATGAACAGATCCGATGTCTATGCAGTCTCCAGGAACATTGAAGAGCTAGATCAGGCTAAAAGGACACCAATACTACCCGCCACGTTCGACTCCAATGAGGAAGTTGTCCATATGGATCCCACTGCAGCGACACCTGAGTTACAAAAGGTTACAGGCACCGCCTTCTGGATTGTGAAGATTTATTTGACTGATTCAAATTCTTGTTCACATTATTCCTACATTCTAACAGATCCTGAAGCCAAACACCTGGCATCCAGCTTCAAAAGTGTGTACTGAGAGTAATGTCTTTGGAGTGGGTGTCTGTGTGGACTATGAGATGAAGAGACAGTTTTATTATGAGGAATACCCTCTGTACTATTTCCTGGGATACACCAGCATGTCACTCCAAGTTGTTCCAGGTAAGCAAGTGTTCAAGAACACACAAAGACATGACCTTAACAACAGAACGTATTTTTCAACTCAGACTGCGCAGTCACTCCCCAAAACTTTCATGAGGGACATAAATCAGTGAAATCCACAAACTTAAATGTTACTTTTCTGCCTACTTGACAAACACAATCACTGCCACCATCAAGTACTGCAACATTTCCATCGTGAACCAATACAGTAATCCTTCCAAGTCGCTTCATGTTGCAGCAATCACATAAAGAAAAACACTTCACCCGTGGGAGTTTTGATTTGAACAGAAAAAGTCTCTTTAAAATCTTTAAATGAAGTCTAACTTTAAGGTATACTATGATGACTTTAAATAGGTTTGAGTGAAGGGTTTATCTATATTTAATATATTACCCAACAGCTGACTGACATGCTTCCAATTTGGAAAACCAACTGTGATTAACATCAACAAAATTGCTGATATCAATAGATAACATTCCTATTTCATATGCTTGCATGAATGCACCTAAAAAAAGACCAAAAATAAGATCTCCGTCATTTTAAAATATCCATCCAAACCTTTTGTCAGTTTTGACAGCATTTTTATCTCAAACATTTGGGAGTTGTTGGACTATATTTGCCGACGTAGTTAAGTTTGTTTTTGCCAAAAGAATATTTTCAAAGTGGATTTGGGACTCTGACATACCAAGTCTAAGGGACATCAAACTGGCATCCCAATGTGACATCAAATTCTGAAATGTTAAGTTACTCCTCTAGGGTCTGGCAGAGCCCTCCTTTTTATCATCATTCTCTGATACACAAATGGACAAATAATTGTCAATCTCCTCAAAAGCACAAGTTGTGCAGGTGTTCATATCTTTATGTCAACTTCTGACGATGTCTCTCTGAAATTTCTTTGCTAATGTGGCCTTTGTACCCTTATTAGTCCAGGCAATCAAACCTGTTGACAAAATCCACTTTGAGCTTAATGCTGGCTCCAGCAGACATCCAATGAGTGTGCGCCAACTGCTTGAGACTCTGAGGAGGCTTTCCAAGGTATTTGCCCACTCATGCAATGCTATTATTGCAGCACCTGTTCTAGTGTTTCATTAAATTCAAATATTCCTCTTCCTAATTTGTGCTTACAGGAAGCTACAGAGCGAATAAATCTGTTTTCAGGTTCAGCCTCAAGCGCCAGAGGATCTTCTTACAGCCAACCTGACATCTTAATGGAAGTATGTTAAAAAAAAGACACAAGGATAGAATATTAGTTTAAGTTTATGAGATGGGCTTTTTACACTGAGAAGGCTCATCATGAAAAATGCATTCATTTCTTGATGTCATGAACCATGTGATGATGCAGATTCACCCAGGCATTTCTCTAGCAAAATACGCAACATGTATCTTTGTGTGATGGCCTGCACTCTCAATCTCATTCCTCAGGGGCGGGACTCAAGACCTGAACCAGTCTTTGTTTTCAAAGCATTAGCCATGAGTGGCAACCAGAAGCCTGAGGGTTATGATGCAAACTTGTACTACACACCTGAGGAAAACAATCCGAATGCCCAACTAATTGTGTCAGAACTTGGAGTAAACACGAACTGGAAGATGTGTGTCGACTCTTGTGTGGGTTCCCATGCCGAGCTAAAGGTATGTCCAAACCAAAAGAAGGGAAAACCTTTTTGTTTGTTTATTTTTCCTAGATGTACAGTATGTACAAACACACATAAATGAATATAATGTATTCATTCATTCTCTATAATCCCTCAAAACTAATATGAAAGTATGAAACCTGTTCTTTTTCTCCTGAACGGTCATATACAGACACTGAGCCTATAGAGATCTGAAATGTAGGGCATGAGAGTAGTGATCTTGGGTTGCTATGTCATCAGGTGGTAGCCCGGGAGATGCAGGGATATATTGTTGAAGAAATCAGATGTGTACCACCTGTCTCAAAGTCCTGCTGTCTGATGCAGCGCCTTCTGACGGATTATGGGCGTCTAGCTTACGTTAAGTGCATGAAGTACACAGAAAGTACTTTGGTGATATGCTCAAAATGATCTGAAAACTGAATGTGGAACACGGGACACGCATTGCATGCAATGGGTACCATCTTGTTAACCTACTGGAAATGAAGACTGCAGTCATTTTGCATTCTGTGCAAAAGATAGCACATATTTTAGCTCTCATAAAAGAGAGAAATTAGACACATGACAGGAAAATTTGGTTCATATTGTGAGAAATTCACAATCAACAAAAAAGGAAATCTTAGTGGAGTGAAGTGTAGTGTTGAGTAAAGAGGTCAAAGAATATCTGACATTACGCATTTGTTGCAGATCTGAAATGCAGAAATGGATGTGTGTTAACACATTTTTCCTTGTTTGTAGAGTCGGTTCAGCTTTGATTTCTTGTGTTTGTTGTAGACACATGTGAGATGGGGAGCTGAGTGTCAGACCTATGAAATGTCAATGAAAGCTGCTGCTGTTCCCAGTTCTAATCCAACTCTCCTGGCCAAAGTACACTGGACTAAAATCCCAGAATACATGCAAGAGATTGGCACAAGGTGAGCCTCAGTGGGAAACATGCTCACTGTGAAGCAAAATGAGATGCGTGAATAGTTGTACAAGTAAATACTATTCTATTTTCAGAATTTCTGGTTTTCCATTTTAAAAGGAGATTTTCCCTTTTCCAGAGTTGAAAGCTACATCCCTGGTGTAGCTTTCCTTCTTGGCTTCTACCAGGAAAATGAGAGAAATGCCGAGCAGGAGTTGTCTTCATCGGTTTCTGTTTCCTCAGCAGACAGCATTGACGTGAAGATTAAGTTCCCAGAGGTATCATAAGAAACACTCACTCCATATTTTTTGGTCATTGAAGCTCTAAATCCTCACACTGCATCTAAATAATCATTTGTATGGTTGTCTCTTTTTCTCTTTTGTTGTCAAAAGTATACAATATACCGGAAGGCTATATCATTCCCAGTGCCGTCTGGCAGTTACCAACACAAGACAAACGCAACATTAGAGTAATTTGGACGAGCACAACAATATGTAAGCAATCTGAATTACTTGAAGGGTGATAGAATATTCCTGTAATCATCTGTCTTTTTTTGCAATTGTCATAGTATTTGCATGTATGCATGTCTGAGTGGAAGTGCGTTGACAGATTTTCTGTGAAAAAGCCAGACGCTGTGCCAGTTTTACTTTCCTTAAGTATTTCTTTTTTTCTGTTTTATTGCAGAACGATGGCAAAGCCCAGATGGGAGCCAGATGTCCAATGTGTCATTGTAGAGACAACACCGGAAAAACAAATCTCACCACTGTCTGGAAAGTCATGATTATATTATATAATGTGTAAAGATGTAATATTAATGGGTCAGGACTGGATTTATTCATTTGACATCATATTAAGATTTGAACATTGTATGTGTGTGCTTGTGAAAATCTTTTAAATGCTGCATTAAAAAAAAGAAGACATTTTTTTGTTGCTTTGCTTAGTTTATTCATGAAATATTGGTATACAAGTAGCTGGAGTGCAGCTGCAGATTTTTCCCACGCTCTTGATAGAGGTGAAATCATGACCAAATCACTAAAAGCTGCCGCCACACCAGCTGTAGTACAATCCAAGCCTGCTTTTGTGTATCTCTACAATATAAAGTTAGCCAATGATCACAAAAGATGATGAAATATCTGGAAATTCACAGATCAAGCCATTATCTGTCCTGTCTGAAGCTGACTTTGTTCCTTAAAAACAGACAGCAATTTATATCACACTTCACTTGTGCAGAATAATTCACCTCATTAAATGCAAGAGATGGAGTGGAAACTACACAAAACACAGTCCAAATGGCTGGCGGGCTCGTCTGCTCCACCTGCCACTTTAGGCAAATTAGCTGTCGCTGTTAACAGGACCTGTTATAATCCAAATACCTGTTTAGTTGTCGCAATACTGAGAGTTGTGGTTGACTTTTGGAGTCACAACCTGAATTGTAAATGCAGAGTGGAGGGGGCGTGGGGGAGTTCTGCTGGAAGAGACAGATGTTTGCAAGGTCTGTGTGACCTGCTCTGTTTGCTTGGTCAACAGACCAAACAGGGATGTTTGCAGATACGAGTACACAGCGACACTACAAATGCCCTTAAAGTTCAGGACTCCGTCGCACTCTGTTCCCTTTGGCAAAAAGCAAAACGTGTTTGGTTTGAGTTTTAACCATCAGCATACTTTTGAACAGCTTCCTCGTGTGTGTGACAGTAGCTGCAGTACTTTATGAATAAATGAGATTATATTGAAATTAATTGGCACTCGTGAACAGGGATCACTTCTAATAAATGTGCTATGCCATCTGCCAAAAATAATAAGCACATCCGAACCAAAGACTGTCTGTACGGACAACTTCCAACTCCTGTCTGGATAGATTTAGCCAGATGGTACGGAATTGCAAGGAAAGATTTTGCCATCAAAAGCTGCACAGGATGAGCCTAATTATACCAGCAGCATTATGTTCCATTTTCATCACTAATATCCTGAAGTATTTCAAGAGGACAGGCAAATCTGTTATGTCGACCGCAATATCCACGTGGCATTGTGGATGCGTAGGAGAGCAGAGCAGCCTGACCTTGAGCTGATGTGATTTGAGCTGGTGACATCAGCCGGGTAGAGAGCGTCCGCGACTGACTGATCCGGTCATTTAGAGGAGGAAGGATTGGCCCTCTTTTTACTGCTGCTCACTCTGTAATTGTGCCGTGCCTCATTAGGTGCCAAAGCCATCTGAGAACAGCTGATAGGAAAACCATGGCAACAGACATTTTTACCAACTGTAGCTTTTACCTCATGTGTGCAGTGGAGGATTTCTAGAGGAACAAAAACATGTAAACCAGCTTTTGTTAGAAATATCAAAGTGACACCATATCGTGCAAAATAACTGAGCAGCGTTTCCAGCAGAAAATGTACATTACGAAGAAAAAATACAAATTATCTCAAACTGCTGATAGAAATTCGAAATCTATTGTTTTCAGAGACCAAAAAAGGCCTTCTTTGGTGGTATTTGCAGGTCACAAAATACAACTACATTATGTGTTTTAGTGAGTGAGCACTAGAGGACAGTGTTGACTAAATCTTAAATTATGCCTGGGACAAAAGGTTGGATCAAGTCAGTATTTGCTCATTTGACACAAATGGCTATGCACTGGATGTTGACATTGAGAAGAGATAAATATGTGGTTTGGCACATTCGAAGCGCTACTGCCAACTCTCTGGGCTGCATGAGAGGACACATCCTCATGTATGTATTAAATAATAATAATGCTCTCTATTTCTTGAGATTTTGTGCAAAACAGTAAAACTCTGCAAATATGTCCAAATCTTGAATATTATTTTGAGGTACAAGCAGATGGTGAAAGCACAGGGGATATGCAAAGTCCCATACTAAATTAAGCATGAAAAAGCTTAGTACAGTCACACTCATATCCGTCCATGATATATCCATGTGAGTCAGCCATACAGGATTCTCATTAAAGGAAGCTGGTTTGGTTTTAGATGAGGGAAATCATAAGGGAATGACTGAGCAGGTAACTGTAAGGCTCCTCAAACTGCTTCAGCTTTCAGTTTCCCATTTTCAAAAAAGAGGATTTGCTTGTGGACACATAAGTTGGTCAAATCACTGGTATTATCAAGTCGGCACACCTTGTCACGAACAACTCCTGAAGGCTCAAACCACGACATAATGACCTCACATCCTATCACTGGATAATTTCACCACCACACCTACCAAATGAGCTTATTGTTATTTTCCAAAGATATTAACATAGTACTTGTGCCATGTTCAAATTGCTTTAGTGATATTGATCTTAAGAACAGAGCACAATCACTCAACTCGAGCATTACACGTATTTTTGGAATATGATTGTGAGTATTGATAATGATACATTTCACACTGCTGTTCAGCAGTATAATATGCAGTGATCCATCACATCATTTCACTTGTTATTTTGAGAAGCAGCTCCTTTGGGGCTTTTTCTTTAACAGAGCTGCCGACTGAGCTGGGGCAGATGTGAGATCTCATGCTGACGGCTGTGAGAGCTGCAACTTTGTGAGGAGAACAGAGGTTTTAGCTTTTACTAGTGCATACAAGCAATACATGAACAGTCTGAGGCAAAAAAGAAATATGCATATATATATATATATATATATATATATATATATATATATATATATATATATATATATATATATATATATATATATATATATATATATATAAATATATAATATATAAATATATTATATTAACTTGTGATACTGAATCTAACATTTTAATTCAGGCTGCTGTGAGCACTTCATGGGAATGTCTTAAATACGTCTTGTTTTATTTTCAAAATAAAGAAACTCACAAGTCTACAGAAATTACAGTTTCTCTCCAGGGCTTTAGCTTAATAATTGAAGCACTTTTTAAGCTGTACAAGGGAGTTTCAGTGTCAGAGCAAGTTTTCAATGGGCTAAGATTTACTGCATGACAACAAAAGGTAGCAACACAACCATGAAAGTTGATTTCTTTTTTGAAAACCAAGAATGCAATATTCATATTTACTTCAAAAAACAGTATTGATATTGCTGAAAATGCACCACTACACATAAAAAAGACCTAATAGCATCTTTACATAAAAACGTAAATAGGCTTAGCCTATATTATTGTCAGTCACAAAATATTGTGTGAAAGTACTTAAATATAACAAGTACTATCAGGAAACATACAGTTTCTTGATGACTACTAAGGGGGAAGATGGATTTTTATATATTCCTTTAGGTAAAATTGTTAAAACCACAAATGTATGTATAATTGTGGGCATGGGTTTTTGAGTTACAGCTGCAATGCAGTCAATGGTGGAAACAGCTAGCTGTCTTCACTTTAGCTAGTTAGCACTGCATCCATGCGGTTTTCCTGTCGGGTCAGGTCAGATACATCCTTGATCTTACTGGTTGCAGAAAAACTCTGCCAATGGGGGGGCTATTATTTTTATGACAACCATCTTCAGGCCCAACTATTTGTTGTTGTTGTTTGTTTGTTTCATACTGTTAGTTGAACCAAGCAAATGTACTGCAGCAAAAACCACCTAACAAAATTTATTTCCCCATCCTCACCAACTACCACATGAAAATCCTCTTTCTGGTCTTTCTCATCCATTGTTGGCTTGGATGAAAAGAACCATTTATAAATTGGCTAATTCAAATATGTATGCTCACTAGTGGACTGTTTTGCATTGGAATTTATGGTTGAACGTGGGCGTGTAAATGCCAGTAGGCCTACATGAGAGATTTCAATGTACGCAAATTAGTGATGTCAAATCCAGCTCTTTGAAGGGGAAAGAGTTGTTTTGGATCAGTCACTACTCAGACTTCTGTCCAGTAAGTCCTGGATCCCTCAGCTCTGTATAAACAAACGTATCAATCCTGACAGTGAAACAAGAACTAATTGTCTCTAATTACAAATACATAGCCTACTTCTGACGTTGATATCAAAATGTTTATCTATAGCAAATAATGTGTATAAAAAGTTTAGGAAGTGATTGAGAGACAGACTGTTATTTGGTCAGCAATTAAAAAGCAGCATTTATTTTCTTTAAATGTTATTTTTAATTATGTGTATAATAAGGCCTTATTCTTTTGTTATTTGTATTCAACTACTGTAGCTATATGAAAGTGCAGAAGGAATAGACAAAAGTTCAGTTTATTTTTAGTTAATTAATTTCTCTTTGGCGATTAATACAGTATTTTTAATTTTAAATTAAATTGAATGACAAGAAATCAGCCTAATCGTGTAGAATAGTGATTTGGACTCGACAGTTTTTCCTTCAACTTATGGCAGAGCTGTTTGTCCTTAGAGCCAGTAGAACACATATTCATGTGTCATTTCAACTAACTGGACCAGCCGTTCCGCGTCCATGACCGTTGCCGACAGCGCTTTCAACCGGCTTTCAACGTGAGTGACAGGAAGAAAATAGAAGCAGGTTGTCCGACAAATGTTCAGCTCAAAACGGGCGCTGCGTCGCGCTGCGTCGCGCTGCGTCGTGCTGCGTCGCGCTGCGTCGCGCTGCGTCGCTCCCGGCCAGTTAGGACAGTCCAATAGAAAATAAAGCAATGGAATTGATTTTGTTGCTGACGCTCGCTCGCATCGCATGCAGTTAGGACACGGTAACTCCGCCGTCCGGAGCTTCCGCCATTTTTTCATAGCGGTGTATTGCATCATTCAGGCAGCCAATCAGCACAGAGCCTCATCATCATAGCCTCCCCGTCCACTCAGAATCCCGCATAGATAATGAGGTTAGAGAATTGGAGGATAAAGACATGGCTCAGAAGCTGAATTTCTAATTTATTTAGCAAAAACAATCAAAAGCTTGCTTTTAAGACATTCAAGGCCCGTTTAAAATAGGTATTAGATGCCATAATAGGTCCCCTTTAAAGCATTACATCTATTTCTAATATGACTTGACTGGCAGTCAGCTCAGCCAATAGCTAACCACTATCACTTCCTCATCCGTAACCGTAATGACCAGGTCCTGTTTGTGAATGAGAATTTGTTTTCAAACTTTTAACTGGTAAAATGAAGGTTTTTTGGGTTTTTTTCTTAATATTTCCAGGACCTTGTTGAATCTATGCCATGAAGGATTTAAGCAAAAGGGGGTCCAACCCGGTACTAGCAAGTTGTACCTAATAAAGTGGCCAGTGAGTGTACAAATATACATACACACACACACACACACACACACACACACACACACACACACACACACACACACACACACACACACACACACATATATACGTATATAAAGGTTTAAATAAATAAATAAAAACGTTGTCATGTTACAGCGTTTAACAAAGCAACCACACGTTTGTATTAACCAAGCCTCAGTAGTCATCAGTAGGATGATATGCTTACAATTATATTATTTACATGTTTAATTTACAATTTAATTAGTACAATTCAGGTCCCGTTCATGTGATATTTTCTGAGTGTTTTCTGTTAAGGTAAGAGGTTGGTTTATTTGTTTAAAAATGTAGTTTTATCTGGCAGTACGCCATGTCTAAGTCTCACCAGCAGTAGGCGCAGTCGCTACGCGGTGCGTGCAGGGACAAGTCTGGTGTAAATACATCCAGAGAAGAAGAATACGCTCTTGAGTGGAAAGTTGCTGTTGTGTAGCGAACTGTAATGGTTAGTACAACATATATTTAATCTTTGAAGACCAAATTAAAAGAAACTTTAAATTAAATGTGTAGTGGAGGACAGTTTAATTCTGCACAATGCTACACTACTGTCATTTTTTATTTTGCCATCGAGTCAACATTTTAAAGGGTACAGTATATCCTGCTGTTATCATCTGACGGCAGTGCTGCATATATTTTGGTGAGGTTCGGGCAGCCCCCGGGTCTGGCAGTCAGAAGGCGCGCCGATTTTTCCCAGTGGCCAGTCGCGGTACTGCAACCAAAAATCCCATGCGGCCCAGAAAGCTTTTTTCCCATAGACCGCAATAGTAAAAGAGAAGCCTCTAAAACTGTTCACAGGAACCTCCAGCTGTAATCACCGGCAATTACTAATCTTTGTATTCTATATTTTTAAATCATGGACTTTATATCCGTCAAAAATGTTTTATAACGGCCAGAAAAGTCAAAGAAAAGTCTCTTTCTGGGCTGACGTCACAGCCGTGTCCGTGCATTCCACGGATGTTTATATTAATATATATTATGTAATTATATTATATTAATACATTAATAATATATGTAATACTATACATGTAATAATATACATGAATTAATATATTATATTAATACATATTATATTAATATTCGCGGCATTGCCCCGGGGCATGATGAGAGGCCCCAGAGCATCATGGGAGGTGACTCAACTGCGCATGCTCTATGGGCCGCATAACGCGGAAGTAAACCCGGAAGTCAGGAACTTTTTCAGCGTATGCGCTGAGTGAGCAGAATGCATTGAAATGAATGGGCGGCCATTTTCAGTCTCCCATCCAGTTTTATAATAGATCCATGGGTTCGGGCTGGGAGCAAAGCTAACTTTGATAGACATGTGGTGGGCGTGTTCCCGTTGGCTACCAAAGCAACATGGCTTCATCCATTGTTTTATACACTCTATGTACAGGACAAATGTAAACTTGTGAACCATCAATCAGTACCATGTGCAAATGATTTGTAATTCGTAAACGACCCTGATGTGAGGAGAGAACCTCGTAATGGGATTCGATTCCTGGTACTGGTAAAGAAACGTAAAGTAAAATTTGGCACTGCAGAAAAAGAACCTACACTGGTGGTGTAATTACAGAGTGACACAAACAATAACTCAGAAGCGACAGCGTAGGTACCATGCGTAGGCTGCATGCGTAGCTGCTAAGCAGAAACATAAATCAGGCTTTAGCCCCCACCCTACAAATCTTTGTGATTAATCCACATCTGCAGGGATTCACACATCACCAATAGTATGATGTAATTTCTAAAGGTAGAAAGATCTTTTCTTTTTTTTTTTTTAGATCATTTTCTAAAACTAACTGTCAGGCATCAGGGCATACACTCACATTTAATAAGAATTATACATAGTGTTTTATAAATAAAGCACAAAGTGTTTTATCATAGTGCTCAAGTTGGTCTGAGCTTTCTATCCTATATTTCCTTACTTCCACGAGTGAAAACATGGTTAACCTTTTTTCCTCTCCCTCCCTCTCTTTGATTTCTAGGTCTTTCTTCACCACTGACTTTAATCTTTTATTAAATATTATTTTAATTTATATAAGCTTTTCTTACATTTAAGGGACTGTAAACTGTGTTTAATAAGTGACGTGAAGGAGTGTTTCTTGCCAAGCAGTAAATGAAGCTTGGCAATGTTATAATGTTATTGGCGATGCTTTCCAAAGCATCACAAGAGATTTAAATACCAGTGTTGTGTAATGTACAGAATTAGGCTCTGGGTTTTGCAACACAATGTTTTGTTTAGATTTTTCTTTCAGACTTGTTTTAGGGTTTTGATAAAAGAGTTGAGCAAACAATTGTTATATCTTTAGTTAGTAAGTTATTAATGTCACTCATTTATACAGAATATATGCTACTGAATATTCTACCATGCCAGATTTGCAGTGATTGATTTGAAACTTAACATGAAGTTGGGTTAAAATGAAATGCCTCTACTGTATAATAAACACAACATGTTTTCATTATTATGTCATTATTCACATGCAATGTATAAAACTCAAACTCAGTATTGGTTTCTATTCTGACCAGCTGTGTGTATGATCATGAAGAGCTGGGATTTAGTAAAAGCACCAGCCAAGTTATGGTTGGAGTTTACACTCCTGAGGAAAGGCTGGAAGTTTTCATGAAATGTGTTTGGTAGCTGTGAACAACTGTATTGTGTGAATGTCCTGTGAATCTTATCTAAAGGTACCAATTCCTGGGGCAGCTTTAGCCACTGTAATGTTTCGGGATTATCCTGAGCTGTACAGAAAGAAGATCACAAATCCATAAACCCGGTTAGTGGCTGGCTGCGGTGGTGAGGCTCCTTGCATGCACCTGCCATCACCCTCAACTTCAACAATAACATCTGTCTCTTTCCTCTTCTATTTGTGTATCAAAATAGACAGCCTAGTGGCAAAGGCATGCAGCTCCTTACATTAAGTTCAATAGAAACCTTGACCTCAGGTCAGCGACCATACCTTGACTTCTGTCTCAGCAACAGGACATGCTTAATACAAGATACAGTGTAATGTGCAATTAATAATGAGAATAGTGTCCTGCAGAGCGTGGTTGCTTTAGCAATCTTAAAGATACATATTTGTTTTTGTTTCAGTTTTCTTGCTTGCAGTCTGTCTTCCCCTTTCACATCAAATTCTTCTCCCTCAAGATTTCTTAGCTGCTTTCAAGGGAATAGCTTAAAAAAAACATCTACAAAATATTAGACCCGGATTTAGAGTGAACAGTCAAATTCCTATAAATTGAAAAGAAAGAAAGAAAGAAAGAAAGAAAGAAAGAAAGAAAGAAAGAAAGAAAGAAAGAAAGAAAGAAAGAAAGAAAGAAAGAAAGAAAGAAAGAAAGAAAGAAAGAAAGAAAGAATACTTTAAAAAAATGCCTTTCTGGCTTTCTGTGCATGTAATGGTTTTTTCAGGGCTCAACATCACAACCACCAAAGGGAGTTATTATCTCCGACAGAAAGCGCTGCTCCTGAAGTGCCCTAGGTATCTTGTTGGCAGTTGAGGCTTTTCTGGTGTTATTCCTTTCGATAAGTAAGTAACATATCTAAGTGTAGTTACTCTGGCACAACGGCTGAACAGCTGCCAGGTACTTTAATTTTTAACCGATCGGAGAAGCTGAAGCTTACCTGACTTGGAACTTTAATGACGTGGGAGCCTAAACTAATTATTTACAGTAAGATAGAAAGTGACAAGAGGTGCTGTACATGTAAAGTATGACAAAATAATGTGTGATATAAATGTGAAAGCTTGTAAACCTCCTCTAGTAGAACCTTAAAATAAATAATGAGTCTGTAAATGAACAAAACATGAACTCTTTAGGCCAGAGTTAGGTGATTCCAGTCCTCGAGGGCCGCTGCCCTGCAGTGCATTAGATATTTCCCTGCTTCAGCACATCTGATTCAAATGAATGGATCGCCATCAGCTACTCATCAAAGTCTTTACAAGTCTGTTAAATACATACAGTATGCATTTGAATCAGGGGTGTTGAAACATGGAAACGTCAAAAACATGCAATGCTGGCATCATGTTCATGGGTTGAGAGGTTTTCAATACTACGTGCCAGTCTGTGTAATACACACTATACGGACAAAAGTAATCAGATGCCTAACGATAACATGCAACGGGAAGTATTGACTCACATTCCCCATTCTAGTTCATAACAACGTTTCAAGGTACTAAACGTGGTTGGGTTCAGGGATTTGTGCGGGCCATTCATCAAACCATGTTTTTATAGTCTTTCACTGGTGAACTTGGGCACAGTTGGAATAAAGTTTTTTTTTTTTTCTTTTTATTTCGGACAGAATACATTGAAACATTTACATGTTCGTTTCACAAATAAAATAAAAGGTAAATAGAAATGTCCGAAAAAAGAGTAGGCTGAAGCCAAGGGCTTATTTATAGCCTATCCTGTGCAGTGTATATCCTTCGGTGGATGATAATACACAAATAAGAAAATAAATATATAAAAAGAAAACAAAGAGAAACTGTCATTGCATTATATTATATAAAAATAGTAAAACCAATAATGCAAAAAGGGGTATATAGTGGTGCTATTTTCAGTGGTTCATATTTTCATTAATCTAAAATAGGCTATACCAACATAATTAACACATTTCTTGTGTTTATCCTTTTATATTTAAACATTTTTTTGAAAACATAAATTGAGGTACACATTCTTAAATCCTTATCACAGCAATTCCACAATTTCACACCTTTCACGGAAACACAGTTTTCTTTACTTTTGGTTCTTCCCCATGCCTTCTTAAACATACCCAGAGCCGGATTAACGCAAAGGCAGACTAGGCACGTGCCTAGGGCCCGACAGGGGGGGGGCCCAGACAGAGGGACAAAAAAAAAAAAAAAAAATCTTTTTTTCTTTTTTTTTTTTTTTTCTCTGCACACATATTAATGGTTGATAACATGCCGGTAAAAACATATATATATGTGCATTATTACTACACGGGGCCTGGCGCCCCAAGGGGCCTGGCGCTATGGGTCGATTTTTTTTTTCCCCTATTTTTTTTTTTCCTTATAAATATCAACAGTCACGTTCCATTACAGACCTAAATGTGTACTAGTCTGTGCATATCAATAAATATATGTGCAATGATGACGCGTGTCTGTTGTTCAATACAACTGATCAGACCAAGCGCAGACACAAGCTGCTCTGATCCAGACGGGTGGAGTTGGAACAAACTGTCACACAATGTCGAGAGAACGAGACAGATTCAGGAAATTTCCATCAGGGGATGAAAAAAGAAAAAAACTAAAGAAAATGGAAGAGTTTAATGCCTCTCTGAAAGGCACGTTTGATAAATTTGTTACAAAAATCCCCGATCCGCCCGGGTCTCAAGCAACCGTGGGGCCCCGCGTTGAGGCAAGAGATGATGATGAGGCAGGGGAAGGTATCCAGTATTTTGCTAATTGGACAGTTAAAATTGCGCATATAAACACCCGATCCGACCCGAAAAACCCAAAAATTTCGCGCGCACTCGCTACGCTCACGCACGAGGGCCCCCCTTGCTATTTCACACAGGGCCTCGCAAATCTCCCAGACGGTTCTGCATACGCATACACATACATACATGTACACATACAGACATACATACTACAGCACACTTTGTCTTACTGCAAATTGTACTGGTCTTTGTAGATTTGACTTCTTATTTAACTATTCAATTTAATCAACACATTTAATTAAGATTTTCTGCAAAATGCTCACAATCGATAAGATAAGGATAATTTAATAGCATTTAATAGAGCATTGTAATAACGTATAAATAATAAAAATCTAAAAATAGTCTGATAGACTTTTTAATATACAACACATGACTTATTTTGGAATACAAAGAACCGACTTGACTATGACTATGCTATGTAAAATGTGAATTAAGTTTTATTAGTAACTTTGGTAAGTTTAAGATTTCATAAATAACATCGATGGAGGGGGGCCCAAAAATCACAGTCTGCCTAGTGTAGTCCATTTATTTAATCCGGCTCTGAACATACCTGTGTGCCTTAGTTCATATTTACTCTTTTGGATTTGGAACGGCCTCTGAGAACATCTTGGGAGGAGATTATGATGTGCTTTATATATAAACAATAAGTTTTGAAGGTTAACTAGATCCCAGAATTTTAATGTATTTAAATTAATAAATAAAGCATTGGTTGGCGCCAGGTACTCTGCTCCCATAATTATACGTACTATTCTTTTTTGTAGTAAAAATATGGGCATGAGATTGGTTTTATAGGTGTTTCCCCACACTTCCACACAATATGTCATGTATGGGACTATAAGGGAACAATATAGCAGGTAATGTGATTTTTTATTTAAAAGTTCTTTGGATCTATAAACTATTGCGATTGTTTTGGACATTTTCTTTTTGACATGATTAATGTGGGATTTCCAGTTTAATTTATGGTCGATTAATACTCCAAGAAACTTATATTCAAAAACTCTTTGAATCTTCACACCATCAATCCTTAATGAGACTTCAGTTTTGATTTGTTGATTTCCAAATATCATAAATTTGGTTTTACTTAAATTTAAAGATAATTTGTTTACATCAAACCAGCTCTTCAGTGTGTTTAGTTCCCCTTCCATTGTTTTCAGAAGCTGCTCCACATTCTTTCCATGGCAAAACAAACTTGTGTCATCTGCAAACAGGACATAATTCAGAAGCTTGGATACATTGATGATGTCGTTAATATATAAAATAAAAAGCTTTGGCCCCAGAACAGATCCTTGAGGAACTCCACATTTTACTTTCAAAAGTTCAGATTTAACATCTTGTATTTGTACATATTGATAGCGCTCATCAAGATAATCTTTTAACCAGATATTAGCCATCCCTCTGATATCATAGCATTCTAGTTTCTTAATTAATAGTTTATGATCAACTGTATCAAAAGCTTTACTAAGATCTATAAACACACCAGCTGTGAATTCTCGACAGTCATTTGCTGTGGCAATCTGCTCAATTAGGTTTACCACTGCCATTGAGGTGGACCTGTTTGTTCTAAAGGTCGCATAATAGATCATGTTTCTCAATGAAGTTGTCAAGTCTGAGCACAAACAATTTTTCTAAGATCTTGGAGAATTGTGGGAGCAATTGAAACAAGTTGAAACATTTTCCAAAATATCTTCTGAAATTTTAAGATGGTCCTCTTTGAAGATAAGGTGCCCAGCCCAAACCCTGAAAAGCAGACCCATACCATTATCCCTCCTCCACCAAACTTGATAGTTGCACTGTGCGGTCAGGCAGTCAACGTTGTCTGCCAAACCCAGACTTGTCCATCTGACTTCAAAACTGAGGGGCATGGTTGGTCACTCCAGAGAAGACATCTTTTACTGCTACACAGTCCAGTGGCGGTGTGCTTTAAACCACACCATGATGATGATGATGATGTGAGGCTTGGATACAGCTGCTCAGCCATGGAAACCCATTCCGTGAGGCTTATAGCACACATTTTTGTGCTTACATCCAATGCCAGTGGAAGTTTAATACTCTTAAGCCACGGAATCAGCAGAGAGTTGGTAACTTTTACGCAGCATGAGCCTTAACAGTCACGGACGCCGGTCTGTGATTTTACATGGTCCTCTGCTTCATGGCTGAGTTGCTGTTGTTCCTAAACACTTCCACTCTCTCACTTGCAAGTGACCGTGGAATATCCAGCAGGGATGAAATTTCTTGAACCGTCTTATTGCACCTCCTACCACAGGGCCACCTTTGAAGAATGACTCATTTTGTATCACAAATGTTTGCAAGTAGCCATAGCTAAGAGCTTGATTTTATACACCTGTTGCAACGGGTCTGATAGAAACAACTAAATTCAACAATTAACACACTCCAATTCTTTTGACTCCAACGACTTCATTTTGTCTGTTAGCAGCACTTGGAAGTTTAATTAAATATAGATTTTGTTGGTTCTTTTCACATACCAGGCATAAAATACAATGTTTTAAGCAGCAGTTTGGTTTTGTAGCTCTTTCATTCATTAATATTTGGTTCATACAGTAAATCAATTTTATTACCCGAGCACCACTCAACCTTTGATTTTTATTCTAGAAACGACATGAACAGGTAAAGGACCATTAGGGGGCACTGACGATCTTAGCATGGATGCCAGGAGCTTCACTTGTGAAGCCCTCCATTCTATTTTTACTTCTTGTGAAAATTTTATGCCTTTCTGTGCAGATCAGTGCCATTTTCCCATTTCACCCATTTGACCCAGAAAATCCCAATAAAACTGTGTCTCAGAAAATTAAAATGAAAAAGTAATGCATAAAGATACAACTTTTTAGATGCTTTGTGCAGCATTTTAACTCACCAAGCAGCTCTTAGACATCAGCCTGTTGTACACTTATGCAATACTTCAAAGCTAATGTAATTATGATTTCTCTCTGAAAGTTCATGTGAAAAATAATACAAGAAAAATATTGGTGCTGCCAAAGTAGGTAAGTTAGTTCCCTTCCATTGGCCTGAAACACAGCTACTGCCAGAGGATCCTTGATAAGTGAGCAGCAGAAATAGTAAAAAGTGTGAAAGAGTAGCTGTGAAGTAGCTTTGAGCATTCAACAGCTAAGAATACTGCGATTCTTCATGTGAAGTCTTACAGGCTCTGTATCTGTGGCAAAAGAAGGCCACTGATCCCTGTGACTGAAGAGCCGTTGCCGTGGCAACCTCACAGTTTATCAAGGTTCTAGGTGGCAGAAAACGAAAGTCTACTGATATTTCCCAAACACATACACACACACGCTAGATGCAGGCAACGATGAGGAATGGATGACTTTTTGGGGATAAAAACACATGTGGCTTCTCATAATCTCAGTTTTATTTATGTCTAAAAAACCTATGAGACAGAAAGGGAAAATGTGCATGTAAAAAGCTGCATTTGTAATTCTATACATCATGTTATAGTAAACATTTGCATACTGAGGTGAGCAGGTGGCAAAGCGACAGGGTGATTAGAGATTAGCTATGAGAGGGGACTTGCTGGTTTGATCTCTGCAAAGACCAGAATTAACACAGCGTAGTGCAATGATGCCGTATTTCATTTGAGAAAACTATGACAAGATAAGATTAGCAGTCCCTCCTAACACCCAGACCCAACTGAATGCCTTCTTTTTATACATTAATCATACATGAAGCAGAATGGAAAATATATTGTTTGGCTCAGTAGGGATAATGCAATTAGTGTTGCAAAATGAAGCAGTTAAATCATAAATCAGTGCTTTCAATGCAGGTGAAGTAGAACAAACTCAATTAATCAATTCATGGAACAAGAGATTATTTAGAGAAAGAAATCCGGTGTGGATGATGAAGTGTACACCTCCCTCTTAGTGTTTCAAGAAAAATTCCACAGTTAAATTAACCTTTGGTCTATTAGATGGATATATAGAAAACTTTTGATTGGGACCAAAATGATGTGAATCAAAGCAATTTTGAGTGTTTGCAGTGAAAAGTCTGTTAATATAGACCTTAGAGCAATCGACCTATGACAGAATGCATTTGTATTTTCCGTCTACCTATGAGACTCAAAAATGTCTTTCCACTTAGGTGATAGTGTGGCTGCAGATGAATAGAGATAATATTACCCTTGTAAGTGTGCAGGTTAATACAAAGGACTGTTTATACAGACATATCTTTCTTTCTTTGACCACCACTTTATTATAAGTCTGTAAAAGTGGCCCACTGATGTACAAATTACTGTTAACCGATGCAAAGGGAGGACAGATCATTGCTTTTCCTTATTTTGAAGGTAATTGCTCCGTACGAACTTCAGATGGTGGCGACCAGAAGGAGAGGCCAGGTTAAACACCACCTGTTACCACCATTAAGTTAAAATACATCTTTTCTGTAGAAACCATAGAAACCACCAAGTGGAAGGACATTTGTGAGTCTTGTGAGAGGCTTCAAATACCAGTTTGGTACTGTGTAGGTCGATAACCTTGAATACTAACAATACCTGCAATTTTAGCTGCAAACACATATTCCATTCTAACTCAAACTTGCTACAGTCCACATCATTTTAATCCCTAACACATGTTTTCACTCCTTACCATCAAATAACAGACCTTGTGTCAGTTTAACTGGAATGTTTCTTGAAGTAGTAAGCTCAAACCAGAAGCTGGGCAGGGTTAACCTGGCTCTGTCATTTCAGTCTGCTCTAATCCATAAGCATGTAGCCTACTATACATTCTTCCGTATCCCTCCCCCAAACACCTCAAAAATACCTGGTTGGGTAGCCTATATTCAGACCCCGTCCACACGTAGCCGGATATATGCGGATATCTGCTAAACCGGAGATATTTTCCTACGTTTTGACCTGTCATCCACATGAAAACGCAAATAAACGAAGGTTTAAAAAAACTCCGGGCAAGGTGAAGATTTTTGAAAACTCCGTTTATGTAGATGCGTGTAGACACACACAACTGGAGTTTTGCGTTTTCGAACGTCACATTATGCGCCAAAACAACAACAAATCTGCTCTGACGCGCGCCTTTTGTTTACTACAGAACTACAGATGATCCAGCATCTGTTCTCCAAGCTATTAAATAAATGGTCTCTGGTCTTGACCACCGCTTACTGCGTTACACCGACACAGAGCCTACGCCGTAGGGTACGCAGCGACGCGCACCCTACGGCGTACCCTACGGCGTAGGGCTGCGTCGATAACGCGGCAGCTCCGTGGCGGGACACGGGGGGGAGAAGGAGACGCGCCTGCCGGGGAAGCGGAGCCGCGGAGGTGCAGCTTCCCCGAGAGCCGCAGATTATCTACAGGTTTGAAATGCTTATGAATGTGGTCGAAAACGCAGATCTTCGGTTACGTGTGGAAGGGTTTTTTTTTTTAAAACGATGTAATGTGGATGCAAATTTTTTTATAAACGGAGGGGGGAAATATTCGGTTTTAAAAATACCCGGCTACGTGTGGACGGGGTCTCAGTTATTTTAAATGTAAGTTACACCATAACTAGTGTGACTGCTGCATGTTCTCTCTGCACAATAATCAGCAAAAAGCATGACAAGCATAACTGGTACACTCAATGCGACACCTGGGTTCATCTTGCAGTAATTGAGCTGCTAAGCTCACAGCTAATGGAGTGAGATTGAAGCTCAGAGAACACAATCAGGCTTGCATTTTGAGACCTGCGTGAAGTACTGTATTTACCCTACCTCTTAAAAGGTTTTTACAACAAAGGGCCATTTTTCTTTCTTGTTCAATCTCATGTCAAAAGGAAACTGAGCTAATGCTGCAGTTGTTATGGTAATCTTGCTTTTCATTTCACCACACCTGTACAATGGTATGTTCAATTTGACATAATGATAAGAAAATTACAGGGGTGTTTTTGTTTGTTTGTTTGTTTGTTTTGCCCCCACTTGATGGTACTAACGTTTAAAGCCTGTTTTATTGCAGTCTCTTGCTAACATATACTAGACTCTCTTCTTTGTTAGAGGTGAGACTGATGGCAGCTCATCTGAAAGCTTGTGTCTCGGTAACATTGAGAAGCTGCAAGTTGCATACCACTTTTATAGTCTCTAAATACTTCAGATTTAAATTGATGGATCAGGCGTCTTTCAGTTTGTTTTCCTTTTACGAACTGTGACAAACCAGACAAAATATTGAGATATGATGAAGCTACAAATGGGCTCTACAAGTCAACCTCATTAGATACCCTATTAATGAAAAGCAGCAGAATAGATGTTTGTGTCAGTATGTAAAAATAAGGGCAACATTTCAATTTCGCAAGAACCAAACATTTTTAGACGGTCTGAAAGATGTGTCTAATCTGCTCTGCGGCTGGCATCTCAGCGTAGGTCTGCTGTCAGGTCTGCTCTGAGCAAAGGAGAATGATTAAAGCAGCAGCAAAGTAACACTTAAGACAACAACCTGACAAGTTGACTGTGGAGGCACTGCCTCAGATATAAATAGGTCTCAGCTGAAAAATACACACTGGGGTAACTGCTGGGAGCTCGAGCACTCAAGCAGGCACATAAATATCATCACCTAGCTTAAAAAGTGGCCTTGGCAAATTTGACAAAGTCACCCATAAAATGAGACAGTGTCCTGTATCACAGACATTTTGCTTAATTGCAGTGAGCGTTTGCTTTGTTCCTGCCAACTGGATAGCGTTTCCCTCCAACTCACTCACTTTTATTGAAGTTCTCCATCCCAGCAGTGACAAGGCCAAACGGACTGTAACAATGTCTACATCAATATTCTATTGTCAACTGTATAAGAAGGACTTGGTGTCGTGTTACTAACTATCTTTCAAGAGACAGTTTAGAAGTTTCAAGGTCACGTTGCTATTTTGGTTTTCAAAATCCTGAAAATAAGGGTGCAAGCACTGGACGTGACTAAGAATCGATTGGACACTGTCAAAAAATTAAAATCATGTTTTTTTCGAAGGACTTGAAAGTATCAAGTGAGAAAACATCTCATGAGGGAAATGTTTACAGAGGCAATAAATCAAGTGACAAACACAGTCAGTTTCTCATAGACTCACAGGCCAAATCCCAATTTCTACACTCGTATACCCCTAAGTGCATGAGTGCTCAAGACTATCCTACTGTCTAGCTGTCAAGCACAGGAGCGCTGTGATATAAATTTGTCAACACCATTATGCACCCCTTCCCCAAGTCTGCACATTTGTAGACTTTCCCATGAGACTGGCCCATATTTCACATCAAATAAATGGTGCAGTATATGAGTATAGTTGTCTTTCCTGCACAAAATAGACACAAATAACACATGGATTGTGTGGGAAAGAAATAGGTCTGGAAGTAGGTAGAAGTGACAACATCATACCACAGCTGTGGTGGGTATTTACTGATGTTTGGTACTATTTTAATGGGCTTAAGCAATTTTCTCAAAAGAAGAAAAAAAAAGAACAGATCTCAAGCGGGGACATAAAAAAGAAAACTTTGGTTTCCTTAAAAAAAACTAAAGAAACAACCATCTTAGCCCTTTATGATCACACACATTTGAGCGGTACAGCTTTTCCAACAGTTATGAGGCATTATGCTTCATTTCCACGTGGCCTTTTTCTTGTGTCTGTAATTCCAGATGACATGCAAAATCCAACTCTAATGCCGCGTTCCATTTGTCCTCGGAAGTCGGAATTTCCGAGTTCCGAGTCGGAATTTTCAACCGGAACGCCCCTCAAAGTGGGATTTCCTATTCGGAAAGTCGGAGAATCTTCACCACCCCCGAGTTAACATTCCAAGATGGCTGCCCCGGCTGTAAACAGTAAAGCTTGAGTTATGGTTCTGCGTCAAAACGACGCCGTGCCTACGGCGTGTGGTACGCGTCGACGCAGACCACACGCCGTCACTGACGCCGTCACTGACGTGCACCTCCTGAAAAGATCGTGAAGCATTCCAAACCAAAAAGAATGAACCCTCTAGCGTATCTCTCCGTTGCCTTGAACAGGCTGTGTGCTGCAAAATGTGCTGCAATTCCGGACCGGAATTTCCCGCGCTGTCCTGCAGATGTTACGTCAAATGACGCAACATTGGATACGCGTTTGAGTCATGGAGGAAGCTTCAACTTGAATTGGGACTGAAAACAGATGCTGACATGGCTCATTTCCTACTGACCAGGTAAGATAAAATTGTAAGTCATATTTAGAGCTTGATTTGAACGGCGCTCCCGTGCCGGCTTTGCTGTTAGCTGCAGGAACCCCGGCGGTCGTCGTGGCGCTAATGGGTCTCATTTCTTATTCTTGCCTCATGCTCCTTTAAGTAGAAGAGAGCTGTGCTCCTTTCTGTTTCCTCTTCATCCACTGTGTTTGAAAGTTGCAGAAGGACCGCATATTTGTCCAGTAGTTGCTTGTATTCGGACAAGGCAAGCGCTAGAACAGCTTTCGTGGACATGGCCATCTTGTTTTCCGACTTTGTAACTGGAACGCTGATAACTCGGCTGTGACGCCATTCCCAGTTCCCAGTTCCGATTTCCGAGGTAAATGGAACGCAACATAAGTGTTGAACATAAATGCATTTCCCTTTGGATGACACCTCACTGCAGCATTTGGAGAGCGGCTAATTTGAGCGGCTTTTTGATATCGAGCCTAATGGAATATACAAATGAAGCATTTTGCACCAAATGCAGGACCTATAAAGCAATAGGAGATATCCTTTAGGAGGGTCCCTCCCTGGTGGGTTGTCAGTTTTATGAAATGTACTGTTAAAAGCTCATTATGCATGTCTGTATGTGCCAAATCTAATTCTCAATACAGTAACACCATTAGCTAAATATGACCGTTTATGACAGATGGTTTGGTAAAGTGTTCACAAATACATTTTTCTAGCCTGAATAATTGTCCTAAATATTTTCCTTCTCCATACAAAAGGTTAGTCAGTGTCCTCTTCGATTTATATTTCCAGGGGGTGGCATGCCTCTGCCTCTGATGTTGGATAGACATACAACCAATAGAGAAATGAAGTAAATGATCTTGGGAGAGCAAAAACCAGATTAGTATCAACTAAATACATCCAAAATAGCGTGGATGATGTAAGTACCCTAACCAGCTACTGTTTAGGTTTTGCCGTTTGTCGATCCAATCTGTTATGAGCAACTCTGCAGCAATCTTAGTTTATATGAATAGTGGTCCTCAGATACTCCTGAATGGATCATTACTGTATATAAAGCCCATTGGTTTGGTATGTTTCGTACCAATGAAAACTTTTGCAAAGTGAATGTGTGTGGCTGGCTGGGTTATCCTCACCACACATGAAGATGCTTGGTGCTGAAAAGAGTGCAGCTTAAAAGCAGTTGTAGTCTTGCTCCACTTGCCTACTAAACCAGTGCACACAATGGTGAAATTTCATTTTACAACATGAAACCTTTGCCGTTGTTAAACCAGGCATCTAGACTACTCCAGCAAGTTTGACCCTCAAAAACTTAAATCATTTGTTTCATTGCAAACTCAATTTGGAAACGCTGCTGTGTAGTGTAGCCAGAAATCTTGACGTACAGCCGGCAAACTTAAATTTGCCTTGCAGGTATATTTAGCTACCGTCCATTGGAGCTCATTAACTGTGCTCAAAAGCCATGGGGAGCCAATCAAATCAGTCCATTTGTGCAGAGAGAGTCTCTGGGCGAGATTACAGAACACCAACATTTTTATCTGGATGCAAACAATGCAAATGGCTGCAGCTGAGGAGTAACAGTTGTTTTGGCATCAACAATTAAAGAGTTAGCCTTTTTCTTTGAAATGAAACAGAAAATGACACTAAAAGAATTCCTTTGTAAAGAAGATGTACTGGCTGTTTTGCCCAAAGGCTACAGCAAAAACGTATTTTAGTTACTGTAGCTCCACTGGCAGCTAAAAAATGGGACTTGTTGAAAACCCACTGGTGGGTGTTGTCTTTCTGTTGATCGCCCTGATGGAGGACCAAGTGAAAGAGGCAAACAAATTTCAACCTTCGGCCCTGCAACTTGTCATCCGCGATGAGTGTGATATTCTACAACTGATCTTGGCTTTTGCCAACTAAATATGCAGTCATGTTGGCCACAAAGGTCTTCTGTGACAGTCTCTCAGGGATTGTGGCAGATAGCGTCCATTTCATTTACAAAGGAGAAGCATCTGGTAATCTTGCTCTAATGATAAAAGGAAGCTATTCAAGAGGAAATCTGAGGGTGATGTCTGTCCAACGTTAGCTGTAGCCAGCTGTGTAACACACGGCCCCTGATGTGACAGACAGTGGTTGAGTGTTTTAGCACAGTTTATTCTCAAATTCTGCTTGCAAAAACATACATTACTCTCTTGCTCTATTAAACTCTTCTACACAACTCACTCTCCTGTTGACTTGTTTCTGTTGCTCTGAATTAATTACTTATTCAGTGCTCTGAGTGGTCGTAGTGCTAACCAACTGCATGATGAGGCAGTTTAAAAGCGAACCCTGGTGTCGCCCCTTGGATTGGAAGGCCCTATAGATCATTATCAGATCCTACATCTTTCTAGTTGTGGGTCTGATCTGTCAGGCGAGTTGTAGTTCAGTGTGGATGGACAAAAGTGAAAGTATTTAGGAACGATGACGCAGTTGCCCAGATTTCACTCCATCACTTGCCCTTCTCAGTCGCCATATCCTTCTCTGATCCACCAAATTTACATCACATGACCTTTACAAGAAGATTTAAACACAATTGTGTAATGGACAAAGCAGACACGGAACATCAAGAGCAGCTGACTCATTATCACTTGTTCTGCAGCACATTTCTGTATTTAATAATACTGCAGAATCCTACATTTTCAGGAGGAATGTCATTATAAGAGGAATTTGCAACAAAGATAAATTATCTCATGTCGTCTGCTAATGTGGTGTTTTACAGTGGTGTACAGTTAATGTAAATCTTCTCCAACACATACAGTAGTTGAAACATGAATGTGGATGCTGGTTGGTGCACCATTGTGGACTTATCCTATCCCTAAGTCAGATCCAGGGACTGTATTCATCTTTTTATCTACACTCTGTGTTCTATGTGGATGTTTCATTGCATTTAAAGTCTTATTTTCAATTAGATTGATCTGGGGATGTAAACAGTGACCAATATCATTTGGAACCCAGTTTTAACATTTACATATTTGATTTAAAGTGTATTACAGACCCTTATACTGGATATAAGCAAGTCTCATGGGAAATAAACAGAAATAATATGCACCGCAAACCACTTGATGGCCCAGTTATGTATTTACAAGCCGTCTGACTAAGGTTTTGCAGCCGATCCTTCAAAGTCAAAGCAAGATGTTGTCTTCATCAAAGAAAAATATGAGTTTGCATCCCTACCAGACTAACTGAGCAGTTTCACACTATGTACAGTTTACCAGCTACTATGGCAGCCACATACCTTGTTCAGAGTGATGAAAGCAGCATATATGTCAAAAATGCATAAGCCTTGAACTATATTGCAGTTTTGGACTGGGTACCGTACAAATCATCCGCAATGTCATTTATGTGTCATTCTTTCCCTGCCAGTTAGGTCATGTTTCTGTTTCCTACTGAAACAACAATTTGTTTGGTTTTCTCAATGATTGGTCCAGATACCGTGTGAATGCTTCCAAGTTAATTCATCCTATGGACTGAACATGTAGTTCCAAGAAGTTGGCTTTGTAAATATCCACAACAGTTGTTCCGTAAATTGCAATGAATTGTTATTTACCGTAGTTGTTCACTTTACTGAATGGATCTACTGTGGTATCTGGGGGTCGCTTGACATGAGTGACACAACTGTTGTTATGAATCAACGTTTAAATACAGACCTCTGGAGCTGTTTTGCAAAATGACCACAAATGCTCAGAAATCATGAGACAAACACATACTAACAGTGCAACACTTTCCGTTTAATTCACAACAAAGAGCATCTGAGCGTTTTGCCAAAGTAAACAGACAAACAAAGACAGTTGGTCAGATTATGTCGGATTCATCTTCGAACACAAAGCAGAGAAAACCACTCCAGTAAGACAAACTTCAGTAATGCCACCACATAAAGTCCCACCTGACTGATTAGAGCCTCCAGTTACCATGCATAAAACAAATAAAACATATCACATTTGCTGCACAAAAATAAACAAACAAATTAGGCATAAAAGTCCTCGAATGACAGTAATTATGTTGTGCATTAACGTTCAGGATTAATGGCCTTGTTACTAATAGACTTGGTGGAAAGCCCCTCTCTGCTTGTCTTCTGTCATGCCGCCGCTAGGCAAACATAAAATGCATGAACTGAGTCCTGTACAATCTCAAAGGTAATGTGTGTGGTGTTTGCATGCTTCCGCTGAAGAAGTGAATGTTTGCCTGCTAATCCAAAGGTTTTATGCGCCACATCTGTTGTATGTTTGGGTTAAAGCTTTTAACACTTGTGTTAGTGTCATCATAATTTAATGCAAGTGCTCTTCATACAGCTTGTAGGTGGCTTTGTTGCATCTGCAGAGTCTTCATTACGTTCTTTATCATCATTTTTTTTTCTCTTTTTTCTGTTTTAGGATTAGTTGTAAATGCAGTTATGTGAAAAGGAGCACACAAATCTTCCCACTGCCAGACACTTTGCTTCGGTGTTTGGATGCAGACATTCCTGTAATGTGGCCAAGCGTCACAATGTTATGAGCCATAAAATCTGCAACAAATAGTTCCCGGAGGATTAATCCTTGTGATTTATATAGTAAATCATCATTCTTGCTGTGGTAAGTTCAACGTATTACAAATGCATGTAAATAAGGAGCAATCAGCAAACTGTAAACATATAATAGGTCTGACTGGTACATAACACTGTACTGTAGAATCACCACTGACAATACTCCACAAATTAAGTCTTTGTATATTATCTATTTCACTTCTCTGAATTTTTCCTTTGTTCTAAGTCCTTCCACCTTATCTCAGACATTTGCAATGAAGCACAGCTCCTTTGATGCCATCATACATCATCCTTTTGACAGCAATCTTGGTTTTCGTCAATTTTATTTATTTTTTTCTGTCAGAGAAGCTTTACCTGTCATTTATTGCTGTACATGAAAGAGACCTCCCTCACAAGCAGAGGAAAGTAAACAGTGCCTTGCTTGAAACATCCTTAAAGACATGAATGTTCACCTGACTTATTGCTTCTGTTCATTGTCTTACTCAAGGAGGTGAGGAATATGGCAGAGCCGGCTTGTCCATTGGCAGCCAGCCTGACATTGACTAGATTCAGCGGTAATTATTGCTGCCCACCTGCCTATTTATAGATCTTTCCAGGGCCTTTAGTGCCGTTGATCAAACTATTCTCTGACAGCGATTACTTGGCACAGAGGCTGCGGTTTGTACACGATGACAGACTTCGGTTGATGTTGTGCCTCATAGATTTCTGTCTGTCATCAAAGCATCTCTGCTGCTGTGTGCTTGAATTTATTCGTTCAGCCATTTATAATGTTAATCTGTGTTACTATGAGGCACATGTTATAATCTGACAATAGAGGAGTATTGCAGTTATTTCAGTTCTGCTGAGGTAACTTATTGGTTTGTGTTTATTTGTGAAGGATTAAATATTTTTTATTTCAGTAGCTGTGTTTTTTTCCATGTTTTCTCTTTTTAAGCCAGATATAATGTACAGTATTTCACACCAAAGACACATTAAGCTTTGTACAGATTGAACATCTGGAACAAATCTTGCACTTGAATCTTATTTACTCACAGAACATGTTAGTTTATGCAACAGGATCCTCTGACAGCAAAGCTCAAAATAGGAATGCTACTCCAGTCATGTATGAATGTTAATGCTGACACTTCGAGAAAAAAAATAAACACTTAGAAACCTCAATTTCCATTTTCTTTTCTTTGTTGATCTCCTGGGAGGTCTCGCTTTTTCCCAGCTCAATTAGGGTCATTTGAATTGTTCTCTATGCTGCAGAACCTCCGTGATACTATGACAAAGAAGCGCTAATGAGTTAAATGGCCCCAGCACGCCAAAAGAGTGGTAGGAACCAGCAGGCTACCCCACTGTGTCTGTGTGGAGCTGCGTGAGGTACTCATGAGTAGTTAATGTTTTACTTGCATTAGACAGCTGCCAGCGTGCTTTAGGTTGGAGTAGCATTAAAGAGTTGAGACAGTCAAGCCAAGTTATTCATTGCTTGGACCAGGGGGTTCAGGAGAGCACATTTATGTCATATAAAACCCAAGCAGGTCTCAAATGTCAACAATAATGAGAAGACAAATCAATAAAATAAAATTATATACATACATATATATATATGTATGTACATATATATATATATATATATATATATATATATATATATATATATATATGTATGTATGTATGTATGTATGTATATATGTATATATGTATGTATATATGTATATATATACTGGACAAGCAGATTAGATTTTCTTGTCCGTCAGCCCTCTTTATGATAATTTTTTTTAAAATATACATACACTACTGGTCAAAAGTTTTAGAACATCCCAATTCTTTACAGTTTTTTAACAAATAGGTGAGGTTACCCGAAACTGAAAAATAATGTGCATTACAGAATTATACATCAGCATATGAAATCAGCTGTTTAACACGGAGGAGGAAGTGTGATGGTCTGGGGCTGATTTGTTAGATCCAAAGTCGATGACTTGTACAGAGTGAGAGGTACGATTAACCAAGACGGCAATGACAGGATTCTCCGGGACCATGCGGGACCCTCTGGTGTGCACCGATTTGTTCAGGGGTTCACCGTACTGCAAGATAATGATGAAAAACATAAGTCCAAGCAATGACAGATAAGGAAAAAAAGGACAAGATAGTGAGGTGGCCAGCTCCAGTCTCCAGACATAAACCCCATCAAGCTAGTTTGGGATGAACAGGGCGGAAGACTGGAAGAAAAGAAACCCACAAGTGTGACACATTTATGGAAACTTCTGTAACAGAGTTGAGAAATTTCTGAAGAATATTTGATTTCTGTTGAAGGAACGATGCCAAAGAGTGAGTGTGTTCAGCTGTCAACTCTGCAGGTGGCTACTTTAGTCAAAGGTTTAGAAAACATTTTGGTTTGTAAATTGATTCCATGATTTCTTTTTTTTTTAAGTCAGTTGTTGATACTCTAGGGTTTCATTTCAAAGTACAATAAGACAATGCATACAGCTCAGTAACAAATTGGAAAAATTGGGCTGTTTTAAAACTTTTGGCCAGTGCTGTGTGAATCAGTTTTCTTTAACTTGAGGGTTAACAATGGCTGAGTTGTACACTGCTGCGTGCTTACTCATTTCAGGTGGAACCGTTGTTAAACGTAAAATGTTACACTCATATGATTTGTATTGATCTCTGTGTCAGTTTCCGGCCTCTGTCTTGCTGGTGACGGCTCAAAGTGGCATCCATGAGTGAAACAGCACTGGGCATCTGGCTGGTCCATTATGAGTCACGGTTATTCTCTCTGTCCAAAAATCTGTCCTCAGATATTTCCATGGTCCAAAGCTGACATTTCAGTATTTGAATGTTATTCAACGATGATTCAGTTGAGGACTCTTATTTTCAGCCTCGTCCTCAGCCTTACCACCTGACACTTTGCACTACTGGATTCTCTTAGAAAGGTGCAGCTTTGGAATATATGTTCACTTCAGGATAACTTGAACCTGCAGTCCCCCCCTCTGACCACCTCAGTGTCTGCTGTCTACATCTGCTTATACCGTCACTCCTGTAGTGCTTCAGTTAGTCATTGTGTCTGTGTCTCTCCTTTCTCTGTTCTTCATTCTCTCTGTCTGTTTTCTCTTTTCTTGCTCTGTCCAGCTGGCCTCCAGCAGGAGGCCCCCCCCCTCCTCTCCTACGTCACTTTTTGTTCCTACGTCACTTTTTGTAAAGACTCTTATCCGGCACTTTAAAACCTCATATTGTACATTTCTGTTTATTTCTGTTTATACATTTTATTTTATTTTATTCTATCTCTTATTTTATCTCTATATATTTGTTTGTTTTTATATTTTTACTTTTATTGTATTGCACCAATCACCACAACAAATTCCTTGTGCGTGTTAACAAACTTGGCAATAAACCCCTTTCTGATTCTGATTCTGATTCTGATTCTTATGATCCTGGTCAAGGTTTCTTCCTTCCTAAAGGGGAGTTTTTCCTTACCACTGTTTGGCTTAAGGTTTTCCCCCTACTAGGGGAGTTTTTTACCTGCCATTGTTTATGTTTATGTAATAATTGCTCGCGGGTCATGTTCTGGGTCTCTGGGAAGTGCCTAAAGACAACTTACATTGTAATAGATGCTATACAAATAAAAAAGTGAATTGAACATTATATCCTAATACCCAACATTAAATGTAAACTATAATGAAAATATTTACTTTCTGCGTTCTAGCACTTTTGTTTGGGTGAGAAAATTCCCTGTCAACTAAAAAAAACTATTATTTTCATTTTACTTTCCCCTTTTCTTTTTATTATTGTATTTGGCATGAGGCCGAGTGATCGCAGCTTGGTGCTTCCTGCTCTCAGGCTCCGTATCGTGTGCTCTCTCATACAGTATATCAAAATTGTGCTTAGAGGGTTATTGAGTGAAATTTGCATCCAGAATTGGGTTGGCATGGTAGCTTTCCAACCAAGGAACTCCCTGTGGAGAGCTGAGGTCTAGACTGATGGATAAGATTTTTTTCCAAATAGCTGTGGTACTGTATCTCTGTGGTATCTTGATCAAATAACACATTAAACCATGTTCCTGAGGTCATATTGAAGTTTTAAATTATATCTCTTTTGAAATAATGCTGCAGTAAAATTTTTACTTCCAAAACCCTGGGTTTATTTATTTTATCTTTTCCTTTATTTATAACCCTGTAGACTATTTGTTATCAACTATTTAGTGCCAACTTCCACTGCATGCAATTCTTATTCCAAGGGTACAATATATGTGTAAATACACCAAAATGTTATGTTTCAGGGAGGTGATTCTTTTAAAGAGTTTCTGAAAACGTGTGTTCTTGGTAAACTTTTAATATGACAGTCAAGATCTCTATAGGACAAGAAAAACACAACCTTGAATTAAAAAATAAATATTATATAAGTCGAGACCAATTATCTGTTTAATTAAATGTCCATAGACCTTTAGATGCTTGTTATAACAGCCTTAACTTTTGCATTGTTGGACACGTTTTGAGATATCAGTGCTGATGAAGCCCAAATTCTGAATCATATTTAATTTTATTTCCTAAATACAGCTAAAAAAAATTATTAAGACTGTTTTTTCTCTTTTTCTTAAATTTTTTTTCCTGCCTATGTGATTAACATTTAAGTGCACACAGCCCTTTACAAGCTGATTTCTGTACCTCATGCTGCACCCCACTTCTATGCTCCCAGAAATAATAGTTGATGTTCTATTGCTATGCTTTAAAGAGTTTTTTTTTTCTTTTTTTAGGAGTTCCTTCCTTTGATCCAATGTTTTCATTATGATGCAACATGGAAATTTCTGTGCAACCTCTGAGATACGAACAGATTTCAGTGAAAAGATTGCCAGAAGGGGGATAAATTGTAATTATTTCAACCAATTTTTGACTTGCTCTGTGATGGCATATAGAATTGCTTGTAGGTGAGGGATGGGGTTGCAGGGGAGGGCTTTTTCTCAGTTGTTGATGTGCACACTTGAACTGCATCAGAAATAATGCAACAAAAGGTTGAGGTCTGCGTGCACTCTGACGAGTATGGCTACGGTCAACAAAAGCTTCCAATTTCAAAATACTTCTCTCAGAATATTTATCCTTTCGAGTCTCCAAGCGTCTTCATGCAGGATGGTGGAAATTGATTGATACAGTACATGCATTGCAAAATTGAGCCCCATACTACAGTGTTTGAGGTGCAGTTGTTTATTCCATGGTGACTGTCATGTAATGTAGTAAACACACTGTCCTACTATTGCACCCTCCTTCATTCACCACTGTAAAAGGCCAAAAAAAGAAGAAGAAAAAAAGATCTGCTGCACAAGTGTCCTTTACTAAACGCCCATGAGCGTCAAAAATTGAAGGATAGGAAAGTGGTTAAACTGGATTAATTACTGCATTCACTCTCCACTTGCAACCCAGGACACTTAACACAAGACTGAAGGATGCACCTAGACTCCCATTGCTCCCTCCATCTGCCATGTCACACCTACTGTTTACAGGGAGTGCGCTGCAGCTCCTCGAGTCTACAGAGCCACAGGGGCAAATTAGAAATACCTGGCTTGGCACAAGATGTTAAGAAACTCTAGGAGCCAAACACAGGTGAGCAATAAGCGTTATGTACAGAAAGAGCGGGGTTAAATATGTTTAATAAAGGCCCACCATTATACAGTATGTCAGCTGCTGCATGTGAAAGTACCACAGGGTTTGTTATATATTTGACAGGAAGCTCCCTAACATAAAAGCAATGTCAGTGTCCTTTACCCTCTCTGAGGCCTGTCACTCACACAATGCTCTCCTTTTTTACTCTCGTGATAACACACTTCAACCTTCCCTTTTCTTTGGTTCTACACAGCTTCCCAACATTTGTCTCTAGTGAGTAAAACATACTGTTGGACAGTCAAGTGTTCCTGCACCAGTACCTTCACAACATCCCACAATGGCCCTGACCTGAATTGAGAGGTGCTCCTGGCGCTGTGACCAATGCTATCAGGATCCAGAACATCAGAGCTTTTTCTTGCTCTGGAGCCACATTAAATCCTCAAAGAAAACTCTGCCACTTTCTCAGGTTATTACATTTTTGCAGTATAAGAATTAAAAGGATATGGTTCATACTTTTTCTTCTTAAATTCATTGTAAATGTTTTGGGTGATGTAGACATGTGTGCCTTTATCAAGTGTGTGTGTGCACACATACAGTGCAACATGTTATTTTTGATGAACAATGTAACAAAGAAATGTTTCTTTCACGGTATTTTCGTTAAAAGAGATATAGTATGCCCTCCTTCAAAAGTGGACACAGTTTTTGCGTCCTTAATTAAATGTTTCTGACATTCTTTGGATATTATACCACATGGCTATTATCCAAAAGTGCCCTTCTTAATTATGTATTTGATCAAAGCAGCTGTTTTTAGGGAGAAGAGTAAAACAAAGTAATTAACTCAGCCCCTCTCATCCATTGTTGCGCCTCTTTATGAACTGGTCTCACAGTTTTGTCCTACCCCCCTCCCAGGTACATCACATGCAGTATTATATGAATCTGGGCAAAGATGCGGGGCCTCTGATCTGTGTCTGTCTGTGATGTTACATATTTTCAGTCCTAGTGAGTGCCAAACAATGTGAGTCTTTGATTTGGCTATCTTTAGGACTATAACCTTTAGCCTGGCCACCCAAGCTCATTCATGTCATGAAAGTCAGGTTTCATCGGATGATTCATACAAGAGGGCCACTATACAAAACAATGTTTTCACGCTGCAGAATTGATATAAACACCTTGTATCTACAAATCTTTACTTCAAAAACAACCACAGCCATTCACCAGCACTCATACCTTCCTCCACAAAGTTTTTGGTGTCTTTTGTTGATATTAGTCTGTTTTTTGCGCTGCCAAAGTCCACATGACATTTCTCTGACGGGTTGGATGTCTATCCAATGGGGTCCAGAGATTTTTAGGTGTTAAACTATATCTGCCCAACTGCCAACTTAACCAGATTGCTGTTCCTGGCTCATGCTGGCAACATTTTTGATTATAATAGGTCTGGTAATGAAATACATTTTTTTTTCTTATAAAGCATATATTTGTCAATGAATAGGCATAATCTCATATTTTTGGAAAATGGGGTTTAAATGATACTACATCAACACAATGCAGTGTTTTCAACTGGCACCAGTTACAGTATATTACATAACACTATCCTCTATAAATGAGTCAGTTCATAAAGTCAAGTGTTTTGAATAGAGATGAGTGAACTAGTGAGTAAGGAAACTAATTAAAACAGATAACATCTTATATTTCAGAAAAAACCATCGCAGTAATCCTGTCATTTATTCTCTTGAAGCACTGCCTCGTCTTTTGCAGGACTGCCTGCATTCATGCATAAAAAGAGCAAAAGGTCACAGTGTAACTTTTGAAAGGCGGGCTGCTTTGTGCCTGTGTTGAATTACAACATTAATACACCCCAGCAAAAGCTTATTGTGCTCATTTTTTTAGATGTGGGGCAAAACATTTTTTTTAAATCAACAGGAGAGAAAAGGGGAACTTTTACTGAATATCACTATGAACACCAACATGAAAGCTGTGGTGTTCTATTGACTGCAAAGGTACATTTCTGCATCTTTTCCTTCCTCTGAGATAAAGTCCTCTTATGTGGAAGTCTCAAAATAAAGCCACAGGCAGACTTTGTCAATCGAGCGGTTTGAGAGTTGGCCTCTCCACAGGCAGGAATCAACTACACGCTCTGCACCAGCTCAACTCCCCCATGACTGTTTATGACACGCGGCAAAAGCTTTTGGATCACTGGGCCGTCACTTTACAGAGATAGACACCGCAGGTTGGTTTTGCAGCAAGGCATAAAGAGTTACAAATGGGACAAGGTTTAATAACACTACCAGACGGGAAAATCCCAACTTTATTACTAGGTTTAGTACAAGACAGTGTCATATGAAAATACCTTTATTTGTGTGTGCGTCCAGAGTGGATAAGTATGAATTACACAACCTATGTTGAAAAGAAATACATACTTCTTCATGTCCATTTTCGTGGGTGCAATGTGTTTGTTCCACATTTGGCTGAAATGATTTTATTAAGTGTAAATTGAAGAGGGTGACACAACCCTCTGGTCTGGAGACCAATCAGAGTAATTCCAGATATTTTGGCAGTGTCTGATGTCAGTGATGTGCACTCTCAGAAGCGTTGTTACCACTAAAGGAGAGAAAAATAACAAAGAAATATGAATAGAAAACTTTATTAATAGATATGGGAAACAAAGACTGATTCATATCTTATGCACGGAGGCTATAAAACATTTCCAATTACAAAGCCCTCACAGTCTTGAATACCCTCTTACAAAGTGAAAGAAAAAAGAAAAAATAAGAAAAAGACATAAATACCTTTGGTTGAGCTGCACGTTAGCACTTTCACTAAGCAGCAAAATTTGCTCTCAAAACCATTTCCCTACCAGATGTGTCACTACTATTCTTGGATGTCATGATAATGTTTTTTTTCTGTATCAAAACACCACTGTACAAGAGATGCAAGTTATATTTTGATTAGGTACAATATGCATGTTTTAACTCTAATGTTCCTTTAAGGAACTGGGGCCCTGCTTTTCTCATGAAATGAACACCATATCTTAGGGTAAATATATGTATTTCTTCCATGCTGACAAGCTAGATGAATAGTTTCCCCTTACCATGAAAGGATTACATTCAAAAAATGCTTAGAAATGGATGCAGATTGTCATTTAATTTAGAATAGAGGAACATATCTGAGCCATTCTGGGTGGACGTGTACGTGCCGGTAATTCATTTTCTTTTTTTTTTTAATTGAAGTAGACGTGGTTAGAAATAGGATGCAGATTACCATTTAAGGATTACAAATCAGTTTAAGTAATCACTTCATGATTATTTAATTAATAATAGACAAAATTGTAAGTATTATCAAAATAAGCAAACATTTACCCATAAAGAAGATACAAATGATTATATTTGAACTCTAATGGACAGAGAAAATGTGGTAAAATATCCCAAAGAGAGTTTTTTTTTGTCCTGGAAACATTTTATACGTGTTCTTTTGATAATATAGAAAAGAGAGTCAAATAAGAATAGACATTGATACAGTATGTCCACAATAAGAGGTACCTTCTCAGCATCTGAAATGCTGCTATAAGCAATTCTCTGAAGACCTGTAAATACTTGGAGTGACCATGATGCGATGCAGATAATGCTGTGTCAGCTGTCACAAAGACGCGTTTGGGTGGTTGTTTGGGAAAAATATTTCAATTGGAGTGCAACACAACTTTCAGATAAGAGTACCCACCCTCCCACTCACTCCCCAACCCCCACTCCACAACAGTGTAATGGAAAATACCATGTAAGTAAGATGGTTTTGCCATATCTCAGTGGAACACAAACACATTATACTAAAGGACACAGCACATTATTAAATCAGATGGCAACTATATCTTACATTTCAGTGGTTCTGGGATGATGTGTTGAAAATACTCCTCTGCTGACAGCAAATGCAAACACTCGAGCTGGAAATATCACAACCGACAGAAGAGAGAGTGATATGAACTAGAGGAAAAACTGGGTGGAGGCAGACACAGTCAGACAGGGATATGCAAACTGTCTGTAAATTCATAGCAGTATACTGTTAACCTCCATATCATTATTATTGTAAAGTAAACCTGCAGAAATAAAATGGCATTTCAGCTGAAATCTGTAATGCATAAATATATGGATGTCAAAATATGCTGCTGTAGCTGCTCTGGGTAGCTTGATTTCGAGGAGCGGGCACCTCTTTATACTCCTGCAAGAAGGAACTGAACATGTATTTTCCCTCCGATGCTCCCTGCGGCTGTGTTAAATTTGATGTTTCAGCTCTTATACCCTGTCTGCCAGGAGCAGGCTTTGTTTTGAAGGACTGGGTCAAGACGGGAGCAGCTTAAGCTTCTCTGCTTAAACAAGAGGCCTTAGCATTTTTTTAGATGGAACCAAAAGCTCGGGTAAATGATCTGTACCAATAGCGCTATGCTTGCTGCACAAACATGGGCCGCTGTCAGCCATTTTTACAGTCCCAACGTTGCCCTTGTCAGACTTGACACAGTTTGATTAAACTTGTCGACACCCCTCGACTCCCCTTGGCTTCCGATTGGTGGCGAATGCAATCACCCTCCGGATGCATTCGCAGCTGCTGATCCCTGCCACTCACCTCAGGTCATTCTCATAGCACACTGCTTTGTTCTTCTGCTGTCATACAGCTAACCTCAGCAGCACTGGAAATACAGCATTATCATATTATTTATGAGGGCTGGCCTTCGGGGATGCAGCTCAAGCAGGAATACCAATTGAGCTCTCCTGCCGTCCTCCTCCCAGGCCTACCTCCTGGGTTAGACACTTACACTTCTCCTCCCTGGGTAGTGTGTTATCTTCAAGCTGAGGTTCAGTAGGTGTTATTTATTTACCATTTAAGCAGACACTGTGCATACACTTTGCTGCGGATACCTTGTGAGCGTCCTACATTTGCGACTCAGAGGGGAATGAACAAGGTGTAAGGTTGATTCAAGTCTTTGAGACTGCTATGTGCCTGACAATTCCTGGTTATTTCCAACTAATATGAGAGGGCCACCTTGTGACAAAAAAGGAAATGATCTACAGAGTGACATGGTCCCAATCGGGTCAGTCTGTTCACTTCAATGTGAATTATACTGCTCTTCCTAGTGTTTGCATAGTGGGATTACACTGTTGGCACATGGTCCTTATTTCCAGAGAGCACACTATTCTGCCATGGCTGTCCAACACAGAAACATTTACCTATCCTCCAGGCACACAATATTGTTTTTTACTTGGATGGAAGAAAAAGACATGTTTAAGAGATGTCGTTATCTGATTCCCATTTAACAATGTGACTCAGGACATTCTATTAGTCATTAATAAATGCCCGGTTTTTATAGAAAAGTTCTGATTTTATGCTTCAGAAAATAAACATTAGCCTTATAATAACTGTTCTCTCCTCCTTATACTTTAATGCTTAGTTTCCTATAGATTCTCCCTTTGCTACTGTGTTGGTGTGGTTTCTGTGCAGCTTCAGCAAGAGGGAGAGGGGGTGGGGCAGTGGTTCAGGGAACAGCGCTTGATGATTCTGAAGCAGTTGTAGCAAATGAAGTTATGTTATGAAGTTGTCTTTTCTTTTTATGAATGCAGTAACTTGCTGGAACCGAGGGGACAAACACCTGCTCTCCAGGCTCCCACAACTTTTTGTACCAAACAGGAAACAAAAGGAATTTTGTCTCACTTTGTGTGTTTTTATAACTGTCAGAGCAGGGAGTCTGAGCAGCAGGACTTTGCAAGCGCTAGCAGCTTTTACTTAGTTTTTTAATTTAAAAAAAATATATTTTACGTTTGGTCCTTAGCTTTATTGTGAAAACTTTGTGATTTTTATCTTGAAAGGTGCTATATAAATACAATTTTGCTTAGTTACTTATTTTTACTTATTTTACTTTACTTACTTTTTACTACTTTTTACTTTACGTGTGTTCTTTGTGTCAGCTAGATAAGGAGTCTGAAACTGAAAAAAAAAGACCTACAGCATTTTGAAAAAATGTCTGGAAATTATTTTATATGAAATCAATACATCCAGGATTTTTTTCTTTGAACAATGCCATTTTGGTTCAGTATCTTTCTATAAATGACTTCTCTGAATTAAATCTCACTCATAAATGTGCTGGGCATAGCCGTTTGAGTATTTATTCCATATCCTTGATATCAGACCTCAGTTTTCTTTAATAGTTTGCACTTTGACGATACCAGTTGAACATTTTTTGTACTAGTTCAGCATTTTGTTGTACTAGTATAACAAAAGGTTGCATTAGTCACACTTGTCAAGCAATTAGTAACACTTTTATCCGGCTACTTTGAGCAGAGGCTGTACTAGTGAAGCCATGCCTCCTACTAGTACCATCTAAGTCCAATACACAAATTAATTAATTAATACACTAGTAGCCTTCTGGGCCAAACTAGTTAACTAGTACATTATACATAACTAGTTATAATATAACTTGTTGTGGGCACAAGTTGACTAATCAGTTGTTTTACTGTATTAGTGAGGTGCAAATTTTAACTAGTTCAATGGCCGTGTTTACAATAGTAATTGACAACTGTCACACTATTGACAAAAAGTTCAAATTGTTCAACAAATGTCTTGCTTTAAGTTTCACACTAGTGCCGAGCAATAGTCAACTAGTTCTAAGAAAGGAGAAATGCGTATACAAATTTCCAACATGTTGTGTGTAACTACTGTACATGTTTGTCAAATAGGCTGACGAGTGAGACATTATCTATTTAACTATAACTTGTGAAAGATAAAATATAGCCATGCGTTTATAAGTTGTTCTTTTTGGAAAGAATGTTCAGTGGTATAGAAGTATGTGTTACTTGTTAACTAGTGCAAAAAAGAGTCTAACTTGTCAACTAGTTGATATTTTGTCACTAAATAGTCAACTAGTTAATGTTGTAATCGCACTAGCTAACTAGTAAAATGTAACAGCTCATACCTGGCAAACTAGTTGACATTATTTCCTCAACTAGTCAACTAACCGTTTTGTTCCCTATGAAGTAACTAGTGAGGTCGCATATACTTTTTGGAGCAACTAGTGAAAATTTAGTCCTGACAAGTAAATGTGTAAACAGCAACATGCAATCACTAGTTAAGTGCTAGTGTCACTAGAAGAGCACATGCAAATAAAGGAGGTGGGACAAGAACCTGATTGGGTAGTGATCAAACCATTGAAGGATCCTTAAAGGATCCACAATGAAAAACCGTTTTGGTCTTTTCGGTAAAGAGCTTTGTTTTCATTAACAATTTTTGTCAATAAATTTTGAAATAAGAATAACTTAAAAAAGAATAAAACATTTAAAAACGTGTTAAAATGTGTTCTATTTCGTCCCTACTGACCGCCAGGCGGTGCTGTAAGCACTGGATATCTTCCCTCGCGCATGCGCATGTCGAGTACAATACCAACAATGTCACGTCACCCGTGACCCCTGCATGACCCCCGGAAGGGTATATCTTCCGGCGTCAGCATGGGATCGGCTCCTTATTTCTTCTCGCATCGCGCGTCTGAAGTACAGGACGGAAATAGGAGCTTTTTGAAGCTTCTTTTTTTCCTCCCTAAAGAAACCCGCCGGCCTCTGTGCAGCTTCGTGCCATTCAGGTAGGAGTAACGATTTTTTTCGTCCTCCAAGGAGCTGTGGCCGGCGCGGTATTGATGGTGTCGGGTTGCGGCGGCGTCTCCCCGCCCCGCCCCCCTGCCCAGCTGACAGAAGGTAAGCTGTCAAGCTGCGCCTGACACCTGATCACAATCTGCGCAGGGAGACAGCGTTTCGCTTCCTCTCCCCACTTATTAATGTGACAACATTATTTTTTCCTTGCAGATTATTTTTTTCTTTTGAAAAAAAAAAAAAAAAAAGGAAAAAAAGAAGACAGAAAAGGATTATTTTTTTCTTTTGAAAAAACAATACAAACACCTTTTTTGGTCTTTCTTACAGCCGTGGTGAAGGCCACGCCCCTCTCCCACCGGCTCATTTGTGGTGACGGCAGCGTTTCGCTCCCTCTCCCACTTTATTAATGTGACATTATTTTTTCCTTGCAGATTATTTTTTTCTTTTGAAAAAAAAAAACAACACGAACACCTTTTTTGGTCTTTCTTACAGCCGTGGTGAAGGCCACGCCCCTCTCCCACCGGCTCATTTGTGGTGACGGCAGCGTTTCGCTCCCTCTCCCACTTTATTGATGTGACATTGTTTTTTCCTTGCTGATTATTTTTTTCTTTTAAAAAAAAAAAAAAAAAAAAGGAAAGAAACGAGAGAGGATTGTTCTCTTCTTTTTGAGTAAAGACGCCTATTTTTGCCTTTTCTCATAGCCGTATTGACGGTAGCGTGGCTGCTCCCCTCTCCCACCTGCATATCGGTGGTGACGGCAGCGTGCTCGCTGTGGTGACGGCAGCGTTTCCGCTCCCCTCTCCCACTGACACACCCGTATTGACGGTAGCGTGGCTGCTCCCCTCTCCCACCTGCATATCGGTGGTGACGGCAGCGTGCTCGCTGTGGTGACGGCAGCGTTTCCGCTCCCCTCTCCCACTGACACACCCGTATTGACGGGAGCGTGGCTGCTCCCCTCTCCCACCTGCATATTGGTGGTGACGGCAGCGTGCTCGCTGTGGTGACGGCAGCGTTTTCGCTCCCCTCTCCCACTGACACATCCGTGCTGACGGTAGCGTGGCCCTCCCCTCTCCCGCCTTCGTATTGGTGGTGACGGCAGCGTGCTCGCTGTGGTGACGGCAGCGTTTCCGCTCCCCTCTCCCACCGACACCTACGTGGTGACTACAGCGCGTCCGCTCCCCTCTCCCACCGGCACATCCGTGGTGACGGCAGCGTGACCGCTCCCACCGACACATTCGTGTGTGACCAGGTGGAACCTGCCATGCCAGAGTTTGCTCTGGGGTCGCCACCGCCGCTGCCGGAGGACGCCATATCCATTGCAGCCTCGGCGAGCCACTTCAACGTGTCATCAGGGGACCCGGCCTCACAGCGCTCGGGGTTCTCCTCGCACTCATCTGCCCAGAGCTCTCGGGAGGGGACGGTTTGTTCCTCCGTGCAGAGCATTATCCGCACTGCCCTGGCACACTTGCAGCCGAATGCACCGCGTGCGGGGGTGGCCTCTAGCGCCTTCCACAGGCGCAATCCTTCTCCGGTGGAATTCACATTCCGTCTTCGTCGGATTTTTTTGAGGGAGCTGCACTCATGCTGGAGAGAGCCGGCTGATGACCGTGCTCTGACGGCGATGGAGGACGCTGCTGTGGCTGGTCTCCACCACATGCCCCCCCCCCCCCCCATCGAGCCCTCCATTGCAGCACGGATAGTGGCTCCTGATGAGGCTCTGAAGCCAGATCCCAAGTGCCCCTCTACCCAGAGTAGGGTTACTGATGGGCATATTTGTAAGGCTTATGAAACGGCGGCACGCATCGGCCGGCTGGGGAACACCCTTTTTTCATCTGCTACTGGCTCTCTCCACCTCCCTGCAGGATGCACAGGTGGATGATTCCACACAGGACATGTGTGACATATCCCTACAGGCTTTTTGCCTCCCAAACGAGGGAACTGGGGCGGCTGATGTCCACCCTGGTGCACACGCGCCGTCATGTCTGACTGGCGCGGTCACCCCTGACGGAGACTGCTCGTAGGGTTCTTCGTCAGGCACCGGCAGAACCGGGGGAGCTGTTTGGGGCAACTGCCCTGGGAGCTCTGAACCGCACCGCCCTGGCTGATGAGACCAGGCAGCGGCTGGTGTACCTTCACAGGGGTGCGGCCGCCTCCTGTACACCGGGAGGCCCTTCACCGGCCCCCGGGCCTCGCCCCCGGCCGCCTGCCCACGGCGGCCGGCGCGGCTTTCAGCGGTCTGTGAGTCAGCCTGCTGGTGACTTTCGCCCCCCTGTGCGCGGACCGTCCCACCAGCGTCGGGGCGTTGATCCCGACCGTCGCCCCCCCGGGACGTCCGGAGCCCGGGGGAGACGGCGCTAAGGCCACGGAGCCGGTCGTCAGCTACTTTTCCGGCAGCAGCTCGGTTACTGGGCTGCCTGCTCATTGGGGCCCGGGTGGTTTCCACCCTAGCCCGGGGGTACGTATTGCAGTTCCGACACCGGCCTCCTATCTCCGGCCGGGTTGAGATGACCATCGTCAGAGACCCGGCAAACATTCCGGCTCGGGCTCAGGTGTTGCCCGCCCTACTGGCCAAGAGCGCCATCATGCCGGTGGACCCCCCGCCGCGGCCTGGGGGTTCTACTTGAGCTACTTTCTCGTCAGCAAGAGAGACGACGGACGTCGTCCCATCTTGGACTTGAGGGACCTCGACGAATACATGAAGGTCTTGCCCTTCCGGAGGCTTGACCACAGCAGATGCTCTGCGTTGGTCAGGAGGAAGTGGTTTGCAACTGTGGGCCTACAGGGCGCTTGTTTCACGTGCCGGTCGCGGCACGTCACCGGTGGTTCCGGGGGCTAGCCTACCGGGGCCACCGTTGTCGGTTCAGGGTGCTCCTGTGCGGGCTCTCCCTGTCACCGAGGATTTTTTTCACCAGGTGCGTGATGGCAACCCTTGCCCCTCTTGTACCTTTGGGCCTGCTGTCGCTACGCCCCCTGCAATGTGGCTGGACAGCCTCGCCTGGATGCCAAGAGGCACGGGCGCAGGCTGGTCAGGGTTTCGCGGGTGTGTGTCTATACCCTTGCACCCTGGAAAGGCGGGACATTCCGGCTGAGGGGTGTGCCCTTAGGCGCTGTCCCCTCCCTGCCGGGAGGCTGTCATCAGTAGTCCTCCCGGGTCCGCACGCGCCACATCAACGTGCTGGAGCTCTGGGCTCTGCACTTCACACTAACATTTTTTGCAACTCCTGTGGGGGAGGCACGTGCCGGGTCGGTCGGACAGTGTGTCCACTGTTCCTTGATCGGCCACCAGAGGGGGCCCCGACTCTGCACAGCTGCTGCAGGTGTCCCGGGGCCTCCTAGCGTGGACAGCTCCTCGCCTGCCCGGCCTTCGGGCGATGTTCCTGCCTGGAGACAGGAACCGGGTGACGGACTTCCTCTCCCGGCGCAAGCCGCCTTTGCAGAGGGTCCTCCAGAGGGCTCACGGGCTCCTCTTGGTGGCCCCCTTCCGACCGGGGAAACATAGTTTCCACTGCTGCGGAGGCTCTGCTGCGACACAACATGACGCCCCCCAGAGGGACCGTCTTTTCCAGCCGGGGATTCAGGTTTTGCACCCCGACCCCGTCGTTTTGGCTCTGAGTCTGGCCGCTGCGGCGCCCGACCCATTGTTGTCAAGCTGTCCTGAACCAGTCAGGGCTGGCATCTCGAATGCCCATGTGCCTCCCACCCGCCTCTGGTATGAGTGCGAGTGGGGGAGATTCTCTGCCTGGTGTGCAGACGGGGCAGAGGACCCTGTTCTTTGCCCCGTGGCCACGATCCTGGGGTTCCTTTCGGTCCCTCCTGGATGGTGGCCGTGCTCAGTCCACTTTAAGGGTGTATGTGGCGGTCATTTCATCGCAACATGCCCTGGTTGAGAATGCCACCGTGGGGTGCCACCGGCTGGTTTCTCTTTCTCAGGGGGGCTCTGAGGCGGCCCCCCCCGAGGAGCCCAAAGGCCCCAGTTTTCGATTCCATTCGATTTTTATATAGCGTCTAATACAACAGATGTTGTCTCTAGACGCTTTCCAGAGAACCTGAACATAAACATGAATATAAACCCCCGAGCAGTGTGGGACCTGCCCATGGTGCTAGGTGCCCTCTCTTCTCCACCCTTTTGGGCCTTGGCCCGGGTGGGCCTGAAGTGGCTCTCTATGGAGATAGCTTTTCTCCTCGCCATGACATCGGCGAGTCGATGAGTTACATGCCCTGTCAGTCAGCTCAGGGGCTATGTTGTGGCCGAACGTGGCGTTCCTGCCCTAGGTCCTGCAGAGAGTGGGCCGAGCCCTTTGTGCCCCGTACGGGCCCTTGCTGCTTATGCTACCGCGCCTGTGCGACGGTCGGAGCAGCTTGTTCTCTGCCATGGTGGCCCCAACAGGGGGCGTGCTGTTTCTGGACAGCGCCGTCCCACTGGGTGGTGGACACCGTCGAGCGCACCCTCAGGGCCAGTGGCCGCCCCTTACCAGTGGGGGTAAGGTGCCACTCGGCCAGAAGCGTCGCAGCTTCTTGGCTGCCCTGCAGGGGGTGCCTCTGGAGGACATCTGCACCGCGACTTCGTGGACGTCGCCAGACACGTTCTCCAGGTTTTACCGGATCAATGTCGCCACTCCCCAACCATTGGGTGTGGTTCTACTCCCGGGTCCTTCTGCCCCTGGTCAGTGAGGTATGTGACCGGGATCCTACGTGACATTGTTGGTATTGGTCATCCAGTGCTTACAGCACCGCCTGGCGGTCAGTAGGGACGAAATAGAACGAAAGTTACGCCTGTAACTACGGTTCTATGAGTCCCGGATGACCGCCAGGCCTGCCGGTCACTCCGAATCCTCGTGCTCTCGCGAGAAGATTCTAGGAGCCGATCCCATGCTGACGCCGGAAGATATACCCTTCCGGGGGTCATGCAGGGGTCACGGGTGACGTGACATTGTTGGTATTGTACTCGACATGCGCATGCGCGAGGGAAGATATCCAGTGCTTACAGCACCGCCTGGCGGTCATCCGGGACTCATAGAACCGTAGTTACAGGCGTAACTTTCGTTTTATGTGAAGAAATATCAATCAATAGTAAACAAAAAAAAAAAATTTCTCTCTCAATAAATGGGATTCCTTAATGTCTTTTTTTCTTTTTATCAAACCATCCTCACTATGTTAATTATAACATACTGTAAAACTTTAAAGGAGCATGAGACTCCTTTTAAGAAATGAGACTCTCTAGCGCCACCCTTCACCACGACGGCCGTCAGGGGTACTGCAGCCAACAGTGAAGCCGGCACGGGAGAACGGGGAGAACGCACATGCAGCGTCATGTGACGTCACATCCACAGCCCAGCGCGGGAAATTTGGGCCCGAATTGCAGCACATTTTGCAGCACACAGCCTGTTCAAGGCAAAGGAGAGATACACTAGAGGGCTAATTTTTTTGGGTTTGGAACGCTTCATCTGACATTATTACTAGAAAACTTAAAACGTATATGAATTTTTTTCATAAATCCTGCCTCAATCCTGCCTCAAGCTCCTTTAAATAATGGCAAAGTCCCAATTATCCGCCGCCTGTAGCAAAATATTTTTTATATTAAACGCC